>NC_135325.1:71766198-72071198 GCF_048772815.1 Callospermophilus lateralis
CCTTACCAACTTTCTACTATATCCCCATCACACACAGACACACTACTCATAAAAGTTGATCTCCTACAATCCATCTAATTGCACAAACCATAGTATGCACACTGTTGGACACCTTCTCCTCAATCTCCAAGTCTAATCCTCAAAGAAAGCTTATTGTTTTACTTTATTACAATGCCTGGCATTTACTATCTTCTATTTACCTCCATTGTTACCATCCTGATCCAAAACACCATTTTCTCCTTCCTTCCTAGACAACCGCAAATGGCTTCTTAACCAGTCTTTTATGAACACATTTTTCCCCTATTCATGCAGATTTTCCATAAAGTAGACACACTGATCTCTCTGAAACTCAAATTTGATCCCTGACCCTCTCTTCAGTGGCTTTCTATTTCCCTTACACTACTACTGTCAAAATTGCCAAGACCAAATTGTCACTCACTCGATATGCTTTAGCTACATTGGCTTTCTTCCAGTTCAAAGAAACATCTTTAAGAGGTGGACTTGATCTGGAAAGGCAGGAAAGTCCTCCCAGAAAAAATGAGGTGTGAGTTGAGAGCTGGAGGATAAGTCGGTGTTAAGTTGATGATGGGATGTGGGAAGAGGCAAAGGTACTAATTAAGGAAAGAACAGGTGATCATTCCAGGAAAAGGGAATAAGTGGAAGAACAAAGGGCATAGAGAGAAAATGAGTTTGGTGTGTTCCAGATACAGAGTATGGCTTAAGTGTAATGGGCATGCAGGAGAGTAAAACCTGTTGGGGACAGACAGGGAGGTGGGAGTCAGAATTTGAAATACATGATAATGAATATGTGAAATAAAATTTTAAACTTTCTTATTTGCAAACTACAATTTGGTTCTTACTTCAAAGTTTAAAAGATAAGCTTCACCTTTGTTTTAGCCAAATATAAGTTTAAGCTCCTCACTAAGTCATCAATGAAATCTGCTAGACCTGGCTTGGCAGACAGTAGCCAAGAGATGCCAGAATATGAAGAAAGGAATGTGTTGCTGTTGGGATCTCAGGTGCACTGGCACAACCATGTGAGAAGAGAATCTTGCCCACATTATTTGATACAAGCCAACTCTCTCCCTTTCAAATCCAATAACTATTACTCAACAGTTGAGAGAATGAACCAACAAACAGCTTGCTTGGGTTAACCAGTTGAAAGATGCAACTTGGGAGCAAAGAGAAATAAACAAATTACATATTTGCAATTCCACAATGAGATATTTAAATGTACACATGGAGGCTGAAGTTAGAAAGTAAGAAAAAAGAGGGGGGAGGGAAAGAAGGAAGGAAGGAAGGGAGGGAGGGAGGGAGGAAAATAAAGGGAAAGAAAGAAGAAAAATTTCAAAGGAAGATAAATGGACTTTGGGGGATTTTTGCTCATTTCCAAGACCTCTCGGGGAAGAAAACAAGGATCAAGAAAAATATCTTTCTATAACATTGCCTGAAAAACACCCCAGCATTTTCCAAAAAGGGCTTCTTCCAACAAGATCTTGAAACAATTTCAAATTATTCATATATTTAGTCATCAAGAAAGAGACTATTTTCCATATTTTAAAAAATTAAAAACTAAGACACTGAATTGCTATGTGGCATATGCAAAATGAAATAGAATTAAGTTTTGATAGTTGATTTGCCTTAATTCACCTTTCCATGCAAAAAGCCATAAGGGCATGGGTCCTAATTCCATTACCATTAGTACCTACCACAAAGAATTCCACAAAGTATAAATATTTGTTAAATGACTGAGTAAACCACTGTGCCCCAGCTCAGAAGTGTCATTTGCTCCTCATTCTTTGGAGTTTCTCCCAACTACTAATAGAGAGCAACATAGAACTTGCCAATATCAGTATCTTGGAAACTGAATATATAGCAATTTGGCGAGTTACATTGTCTCAGTAACACTTTAGAAAATAAATTTCTTTTTAGACATCTGTTTGCTCAAAATTCTTGGGTTTTGTTAACATAGTTCTGGGTTTTTTGTCTCTGGGGTTATTTTTGCAGTTTTGGGAATTGAACTCAGGACTTTATGCATGCTAGATGAGTGCTCTAACTCTGAGCTGTGTTCCCAACCCTAATGGTAGTATTTAAAGAAAATTATTTTTAGTTGAAATTTTCTATTTTAACAAGGAACAAGCAAACCATGTTTTGCTGTATTATCCTGTCTTTGCACTCATATGAGGGAGGTCATGAACTCTGGTATGTCCTGGTGAAGGTTAGTACCTGAATTAACTTTTCCATTCCACTAATCCTCCAGACAAATGGAAAGAAGAGTGGTCTCAACATATCTCACACTAGAATGTATCTTGTTTGACTATCAAAATGGTGTAATCTACATATCTTCCACTTTACTAATCCCCATGTGAAATATGGATTATCAATTTGTCATTCAGATGCAAATTCAGTGTTTATATAACTCATCAACATTCTGAGCACCATGCCTGGCACTTTTATACACTTGGTCTTATTTAATTCTCTCAACAATTTTATGAAAAACGTCCTTTCATTCCATATCATAAATGAGTAAACTGAGGTCCAAGGGAGATATGTAATTTGCACATAGTCATACAAAGGAGTATTCTAAGTTTTGGGAATAAATGTTGCCTTGACAACTATATGACTATTTTAAAAGTTTGTTTTATTCATTTTATGTCAACAAAACCATGCATATTCATGACAGATATTTCTTACCATAGAAACAAGAAAAGAGAAAGTAGACGTGGGTGAGGTGGATGAAAGCAACCATAATAAAAAACATTTAGAGACAATTACTGGTAATGCATTTCTATATGTCTTTTTAGGGATTTTTCTGATGTATAAGTTTAAAGAATCATACTGCAGATAGTTTTGTAATCTGATTTTTTTCAGTTAACAATTATGATGAAAATTTATACAAGTAAAAGGAGACTACATCATAATTTTAATGGCTGCATAATATTCCATATTATGGGTATTCCACAATTCATTTAATCAATCCTTTTTTAAACTTTTGTTGCCAATATTTTGCTATAACAAATCATGCTGCAATGAACTTCATTACAGTTCTGTTTTTGCCCACATCCTTATTGATTTACTTGAGATAAATTCCTAAAGTGGAATTTCTGGATCAATGGGCTTGCACATTTTAGTCTTTCTGATACATATTTATTGTGTCTCTTAATTTGAGCCTGGAGATAAAGTCCAAGCTTGTGGAGACATTTTTTAAAAGAATAAGAAATGTTGCCATGTTTCCTCTCCTTTTTTCTTATGATTATCTACCCTCAATTGACTTGTTATCATTCCCCAGTCATCTCCTCTTCCAGTCATTTGCAGTCTCTGCATTCATACTTTGCCAGTAATTCGCTTAAGATAGCCAAGAGGGCAAAGCTAGAATCTGACTTCTGTCTACATATGAATGATGACCGGTCATAGGTAGCCACAGAACTATGAGCAGGCAGATATATAATTATTAGCATTTGGTAGCTGAATGGATCTTTCTGAAGTAGGAACTTCTGAGTCCAATAATTCAGCTATTTAAGATTTAATTATATCTTCTTTCCATTTTTTTAGATTTATCTTTCTGGTTATGATTCCTGTTTTCAGTTACCAGTCTTTAATACATTTTAAAAAATCATTAGACATCTTTTTCTTCTTACATTTTTTTGAGAGGAAATGTTTGTACACTGTCTACAAATATGGTTCAGGTTAAATGATTTCATACCTAATGTTTAAATGCAATTAGCACTCAAAATGGCCTGCAAGAAAAGCAATATTTCAGTACCTATGAGTAGAGTTAAGCAGTATATATTTGAAAATGAATTCATCTCTGATAAATGAAAGGAAGATATTTGATGCTTTCTTATCTCCATTAAAAGTCTGATTACCCAATGTCACAACCCTTTTTTGCAATTTTCGTCTGTAAATGGGAGAGTCTTTCCTCTGTAGCACATTAATAAATGAATGATCATAATGAAGGCATAGACTATAAAGCACAAACCCGGGAACATCAGATACATTCTGATTGCTTCAGGGCAAATTTTGTTACGATAAATACTATTAAAATACCATCTCTACAGAGACAAACACAAAGCTAGCCAACCCGCAGCTGAGGGCCCCTAGACTGGTGCCTAACAAGATGTTGCCATCATCGGTTACAGCAGGATTTTACATGCAAGTAGACACCCTCCTAAGTAATCTGAATAGCAACCATTCTCAATTAAGGTCATCTTATTTTTATATAGTGATAACATATAAAACATCAACTACGGAATGTGGAGGCAAGATTTGCAGAAAATGCCTTTTGCTTCCCTTCTCCCTCTCCTTTTTCAGAATCAAATCTTTGTTCTGAATTCCAGTCACTTCACTGGCTAACTACAGTCATCTCACTATCCTCCCTACATCCAAATGCATTCTACTACAATAAATTCTGTAGCTAAAGCAATGGCATAAATACCTAATCTCTGGCATGTAACTGACATACAAAAGTGAGAAATCATGAATGAAGGTGGAAAATTAAAACAGTCAAGGGAGGTGGGAGTTGAATATGAAGGACGATGTATGATTTGAATGGTTAAGAGCAAACAAAAAATAGGCCCGCCCTCACACACAATAGTGCCCCATCTACCCTGACCTAGAAAGTAGAAACTCCATAGTGGAAATGAGAGGGAGGGAGGGAGGAAGACAGAGAGAGAGAGAGAGAGAGAGAGAGAGAGAGAGAGAGAGAGAGAGAAGAAGAAGAAGGAGGAGGAGGAGGAGGAGGAGGAGGAGGAGGAGGAGAGGGAGGGGGAGGGGGATGAGAAAAGAGACATTTGACTATAGTTTCCCTATCAGGTTTCTAAGCCATGATTTATTTAAGGGATAGTCAAGAGAACACCCACTTTGAAGAAACAGCTCTAATAGTCAGAACTTCTCTGTGCCTGCTCCTCTCATCCATATTTGGAATTTAACACCCAGGAACACTCTGGCAAGTTTCTCCATCTCTGTAGCCAGTGCTCCCCCTCCATGATTTGCCACAAGAGCTTGTAATTGATGTTAGTAAAAAAGAATATATATAAAAGCAACCCAATGGAAATTTCTCAGAAAATTTTCAATGTCTCAGATGTTAGAAGAGAAACTGTACATTGAACATTCTAGTTTGTCTCCTTAGAGACTTCTTTCATTCACATTTAAAGGAAGTAGCAGGAAGGAAACTGATTGAGGAACTTGTGTTCTGGATTCTTCTTAAAGGCATCCTCAGTGGTACTGTGTATGCATCTGTGCAAGACTGTATGTCGGTTTTTATGTTTTGAAGTCTAACCCTTTTCTTGACAATTGAGGGCAAGTGACTTAGAGCCTGGGGTTTTTAAGTTGGACAGAAATTGTATTGAACCAAACCTCTACCATATATTAGTTCTGTAGCCTATAGGAAACAATATTTAATCTAACCTTGAGCTTTAGCATTCTCATATGTAAACTGGGAAAAATAATAGTACCTACCTACTCTTCTGTGAATAGTAATTCAGAGAATTACTGTGCATTTTAAATGAGATAATCCACATATGTTATGTATTATAGTACCTGAGCCAAAAGTAAGCAGTTAATAAATAATTACTATTGCTATTGTGGCTGCAATTATATTTTTATATCACTAGAAACATAAAGTGCATCTTTTTCCTCTTGCCTTCCCACTGTGTTGGAGGGCAGGGAATAAAATTTTCTGACTTATTTGAAGATGCATCCTACAATCAACTATTGAGCCTAGTAAGGTTGCTTATTCATTGTTCCAATAGCATACATTTTAATATGCTCTAATTCAATTCCTGGGAGTTGCTCATCCCTTGCCTAGAGCACCAGCAGCCCTAGAACATTCATTTATTAAATAGGTCCTGAGCACCTGATGTATGCCAGGCATTGAACTATGTCTTGGAGACACTATCATAAGCAGGACAGACAAGGTCCATATCCATGAAGAATTCACAGTTTAGTTTTGTTATTAGGAGGAGAGGAAATATGAATAGAGAGATGGGTAGATATAGTAAGTGCTATGATAGAAGTTAGCAGCAGATGTTAAGAAAGTGAGATGATAATGTAGGTGGGCGAGGTGAGGAAGGGCCAGGAAGGCTTTCCAGATGAATCATGTCTAGAGCTGTGTCTTAAAATATATACAGAAATTATATGTGGGGGGGCATTTATTCCAGACAGACCCAGCTGAATGTGCAAAGAAGTGGGTTATGAAAGATCCTTGTGTTAAAGAAAACAGCACATAAATTAGTATGACTGAAGAATATGAAAAGGGAGCAGAGAAGGGAGAAAAGAACTTGATAGGAAAGTAGGGGCCAGATCATAAAGGGTCTTAGAAGCCATTCTAATGAGTGGTCTTATTATTCTGGAGAAAATGGGAATTTGTAGACATGTTTTTAGCACCCTGACCTTGGGGAGGAGAATGCAGTATTAGAGCAGATATGTACAAGGCAAGAAACTGTTGGAGTAACCTAGGGGGATGAAATATGAGGCCTGAAGGCAGTGGCAATGGTGTTAGAGACACAAGAAAACACTGAATAGAAATTTAAGAAATATAATCAACATGATTAGATATGTCATCTATAATTATTTCATGTGCTATAATACAGTTAACAAATATTTACTGAACACATATATATTCTATATAAATAGAACATAAATGAACAAGTCACCATGTCCCTGCTTGCTAAAAGAAATGACATATATACAACATGTTTAAAGTATGAAAAAAGAGCAGGTATGTTATGAACTAAGTGCCAATGGAGAGATGAGAAAAGAAACATCATTTCCAGTTGTGACAGTTTCTACAATTAGGGAGACAAGATGGAGATGACTTATTTTACCCAGAATGATACACAAACCAGAATATGGGATTTTTTTTCTTTTTTGTTCTTATTATAAAATTTAAACAATGTTCTCATCTTTCTCAGAAATAAAAATACAATAAGACAAGCCTGTTATTATTGCAAGGAGGTTCCTACATAAGTACGGACCAGACTCAGAAGAATTACCTGTATTGTCTTATAAACTACTGCTTTAGTGTGAATGTTTGTGTCTTCCAAAATTCTTATATTGAAATGCTAACACCTAATTGATAGTGTTAGGAGGTGGGGCATTTAGGAGGTCATTATATCATGATAATAGAGCCCAAAAATGGGATTAGTGCCTTTATTTTTATATAAATGCCTCAGAGAGATCCCTTGTACCTTTCATCTTTTGAGGACACAGTGAGAAGACACCATCTATGAGGACAGACACCAAATCTGCTGACTCCTTTCTTTGAACTTTCCATCCTCTGGAACTGTAAAAAAGAAATTTCCTTTTTTTTAAATAAACAACTCGGCATACACTATTTGTAAAAGCAGTCCCAATACACTAAGAAAGCAACTATCTTTGAATTATTAGAAAAACTTTGCTGAAGCAGTGAGATCTAGAGGAGAAATCAGAGTCGACCACGTAAAGATCCAAAGAAAGAGTGTTCTAGGCAGGGAAAAACAACATAAATGAAGGATAGGAGATAAGAAATTATTCACAGGGAACTAAAAGAAGTTCAACAGATGACCAATGCAGGGAGTGACGGGAGAATGAATAGAGATGAGGCTAAACTTGGGAAGGCTTGTAAGCCATTGCTAGACTTTGGACTTTGCTCTAAAGGAAACCACAATTTGCTAAGGTGTTTAAAGGACGGACCTAACCTAACCAATATTTCATTTTTTAATCACTCTGACTAGAGATTGGAGTGATATTTGGAAGAAAACAAGACTGGAAGTAGGGAGACCAAACAGGAGGGTTTTGTAATGTTCCACGCAGGAGGTGACAAAGGGTAATAACCATGGATATGTAGAGAAACATTTAAGAGGTAGAATCAATAAAACTTGGCAATTGAGTGAATACAGAGCATAGAGTGAGTCAACTATGACTGCCATGTATCTGTCTTGAGCAACAGAATAGATTGTGGTGCCATTCCCTGGTATGGGAAACACTGGAACAGAAACAGACTAGTGGAAAGGAAAAGATAACTAATTCTGTTTGGGACCTGTTGCATTTCAGTGGCTTGAGTGACATCCAAATGGAAATGCCAAGCTGGCAGTTGAATATACAGAGCGAGCTCTCAGGGTGGAGTTCTAAGCTAAAGAGCTACATTTGAGAGAGATGGGCACACTAGTGATGGTCTCTTCAATTACTTCTACAGATGGCCAACATCATCAATCTTAAACTGATTGTAGTTATTTTCTCTTATAGAGGATAATTTCATTTCCTGGTTGTTTACTGGTTTCCAAAACCAGGAGAGCCATCATGGGGAAGGCAGCATTTGATCTGGACCTCTAAAAGGCAAAATGGTGATGAAAAAGAGGACATTCTGGGCAAAGAGGAGAAGAACAGAAAAACAACAGTCTGGAAATACAAAATTGAATAAGGTTTGAAGCCTGCAGCTCTCAAAGAAGCCCTTCTTCAACTCTGAGTTACAAGCATTTCCTCTGTGCTTGCTGAGTACCCTGTGCGAAGTCTTGTTATTGCACTTAAACCTCATTATATTGAAAGTATTAGTTTCTTGTGTCAGCTTCCTCCACTATAACAAGAATTCTTCCTGTCTTATTCACCATGTTATCCCCATGCCTGGCACAGTCACTAGTCATGGTAAATACTCAATAAATGTTCATTGCAATCAACTAAACTGCAGCCAAAGAGCTTGCAGTCTAGTGGGGAAAATGTGGAAGCTAAATCTGGAGGGACACATTTTTCAGAGAGATCTAAATGTCAAGAAAATATGTTGGAATATAATGGTAGTCAACAGGGTGTTAAGAAATGTTTTTGAGCAATGAGTTGTCTAAATTTCATGAAATAATCACTGTGTGTTTTGACAATATTGATCTAGTAGCTATGTCTTGAATGCATCACAAGAGTCATGGTAGTCAAATGGGTCTTGTCTAGCGAATGATGCAGACAGTTGACACACAGTAGGTACTCAGTAGACATTTATTGGATAAATGGATTAAAGTGGGATCCGAAAGAAAGGAATGTATTCAACTGTTAGCTAAGGAATTTGATACACGCTCAGATACCTGTTAGCTCCCTGGAATACTTCTACCAACAACAACATTATGTTTATTTTATACTGCTGCAGTGTGAACCTGCTATAATAGGGTCTTACTGCAGCAGCATAAACCACTTTGTTCCCAACATCTCTTTTTAAAGCTTCTTTCAATGAATTAATTTTAAGAAGATGATGTTATTTTTGCATTATTTGGTTGGGGACTCAGGTCATTTAGCTGCATGATTAATACTTTATCAGGAGCCTGCATACTGTCAGGCAACATACCTATACACTGAGTGTTTCAATTTGGCAAAATGGAAACAGCTTTAGTGGTGATTATTGTGTGTGAAAATTTCCAGGGGAGGGAGACTGGCTATTATTGATCAAAATCGGCATCATTCTGCTGTCTTTGCTATTTTGTGGTAGAGACTCCGAGGTTGATTATAGTTGTTCCCCAGCTGTTCTGCTTTCTCATACTTGTTCTCTGGTACCAAATATCGTAGACAATCAGAATATCAAAGCACCCTGTTTCTAGATTCCTTCAGCCCAGAAACCCAGTGACAATAAGCTGAAGTTTATCTCTGGATCTAATTAATGTGTGAATCCAATTATTGTGCTGTATGGGCTCCGTTTTCCTAAGTCAAGCCTGTGGATCTATCTATATTGCACCTAGCTGAGTTTTAGAACACTGCAATCAAATTGGCCAGTCAAACGGAATGGACAAATTGTATTTAACAAAAACCAATGAAAGGAAGGGAATGCAATTTTCTCTTTCTTTGGGAAGCCACTGGCTTATGTAACTACTATATTCTGGTGAATGTTGTAAGTTTTCATTATGAAGACACTGGATTTATTTGAAATCCATTTTTAAAAAATCAATGTGTCTATTCCACCTGAGGGTTATTTTATGCTGAAAACAAATAGCATTATTTTTCTAATATTGAAATAAGTGTTTCCACTGCTAAAATAAATTATTTATTTCAATAGAAGAAATTTGACATGTGTCTAAAACTGTTTCATTTCTTATGATTTATTTTATTTGCCTTATATAATTTTATCTCTCTTTATGAATGAAGTTAGAGTTGGATTTTTATTCTTTATTCTGCTTAGTTCTTGTAATTTAGACAATTCTGCTATTTACTGTCTTTTACATCTGTACCAAAAACATTAGCCCTAAGTGAGTCCAAGATGGAAAGCTACATTGCTGTCTGAGCTCTCTGTAATAAGTAGATTAGAACATGCCCATGTGTTCAAGCCCTGAAGGTAGCCAGGAAAAGAGGGACTACTGAAAATCAGGAATAGGATATACTTAAGAAAGCATCCAAGTCTTTTAACTAGGAGAATGAGAAGTAAATTTTCTTTCTTTTTAAAAATAATTATATGTGTGACTTAATGTTAATAATATGGAATTTGGGAGAGATTTGGGAGCACGGTTTAAGGGGATTTGTCTGGATCTTGATAACAAGTCTTGGAATCCCGATAGAAGGAAGTGAAGTCTAAAATGAGATAAGAACAATATGAAGTAAGCCTGGGAACAGGAGATGTGAACCATCAATTGTACTTTCTTAAAGTCTCCATTTTTATCTGGTGAAAATAAAAAGTAAATTTCCAATCTATCTTCTATGTCCATGGAATAAGAAAATATGCATGAATATGCTAATTTGTGAAAAAATAAGTAGGAAGGATAAAACATAAAATAATGTGATTGGCATATGGGGGTGGGGTAAAAAAGGTGGGGAGAAGGGAACAAAGAAGAAGAAATAGGTCAAGGACATCACTGATCTAAGTATAATTTTGCAACATTTTGACTTTTGGAACCAGGATACTGCTTCACATAGCCGAAAAATAAATAAATAAAATTGATAAGAATAGGGAAAAGCCTACATACATTCCCTCATATATACATATTATGAAGATATAGAATATTCATACCCACTTACATACATGGACTACAAAGGTGGTAAATATGAACATTTTAGGGTTATGGGTAAAGGGTATATGAGGATTGTTTGTACAAAACACCCCATTTATCTGTGGGGAATATGCTCCAAGACCCCCACACACCAGTGGGTGCCTGAAACTGCAGATGGTAACCAACCCTATATTTGCTGGGCTTTTTTTTTCCCTATATATCATCATGAAGACTGGGCACATACTACCACAGTTAATCTGTCCTGTGTTTTATACCCTTGTGCCTCCTTGTACTTTGAGGCCATGATTAAATAAAATAAGGACTATTTGAACAAAAGCATGGCCTATCACTATAGTTGATCTGATAACTAAGATAACTACTAAGTGACTAAAGGGGAAGGTTTATTTCACCTCACACAGTGTAGATACTCTGGAGAAAGATGATTCATGTCCTGCATGGGATGGAGCAAGAGGGCATGACAGTTCATCATGCAACTCAGAATGGTTTATTTCTGAAATTTTCCATTTAATCTTTTTGAACCACAGTTGACCATTTTTAACTAAAATCATAGAAATCCAAACCATAAAAAGAGGACTATGGTACTATTTTTGTACTTTCGCTGTTAAATCTGAAAAATGTCAAAATACAAAATTAACAAAAAAAAATGTAAAAATAAAATGTTTAAATGGATCTATCCTAGCACCAAGATGTTTTACATCTGGATTAATAGGACATCTTACAAATTTAAGGAAGTGAGTCATATGGAAGTAATTCTCACTGTTGGAATAGATTGGAATGGATCATTCATCCTCGGGCTCATTTTTCCCTGTGTTTCTCATTCATTGTCATTAGCATGGGGAGTTTGAAAGCCTACAAGAACACTATACTAGTAGACCCCAATAACAAGAACTAGATCCAGTCTTTGCCCTCTCTGTATTATTAACATCAATTTTGCATTAATCTATGTCCTCTTTTCAAGTAGGTAGAAACCTAACCTTTCAAAGTGAAAATCAAAATATAAACCTAATCATGTTTCCCACTCTTGAGGTATTCTCCTGCTATTGCTATGAACTTTTAAGACTTCCTAACGTTTAATGCATCCTAATTCACATCTTTGGATCTTTTGAACCCTTGTAATAAATCAGGGTGTTTGAAGATTGGTGAAACTGAATGGTTTCCTTAGACTAAGCATTAACACAACTACAAACCTGGACTGAACATTTTCTTCCATTAAGGCAAAAGAAGTCTTAGAAAGGTGAAATAATTAAATATTCTTTTTAAAATAAAAAAATAAAATCTAAAACACAGCTCATTCAACTTCTAATTTCAAAATAGCTGGAGAATAGGAACTGGAATGTGGTGGAGATAAGGGACCAAAGGCTTAAGTAATACCATGCTGCTCTGCTTTATACCTGGAGCAAGACTGGCCATAGGGTAAATTGTGAATTATGTGAAAGTTTCTTTCAATGTCCCCAATATTGTCTCCTCCCCAGGCATTAAGTGTCTTCCTTCTTTTTCTTTTTTGCTGCTATTTCCACTTTAACAATCTTCCTCATTCCTGGAAAGGGGTAAAAATGACTGATACCCAACCATTGTAGTACATTTGCCAGAGGCATTGTGATTTTCATAGATATCAATATCATAAGCCAAAAAGCCAAAGCTCTAATGGTAAGCTTCAGGCATCTGACAGCAAATGAAAGAGATAAGGGAGAGAAAGGGAGACAATGGTTCTGGACCTTTCCAATATATCTGATATCATACACTTCTACATAAAATCAGCCCTAACTAGTTAACTAAAAAGTCACAAAAATTTTCTACCCTAAAAGAAGCAAAAAGCTCACCCATAGATTACCCAAGTTGGCCTCTTGGCTTCAAACCCAAAGCCACTTTGGCTGCAGATATATAAGAATATTCAGTCTGCTTACATTTGCACATCTCTGATTAATGATTTTTTAATAAATTCACTTTTTGGAAATACCTGTACAAGATCAAAACATGGCATTTCCTATTCATTGATGGGTAAATTGATTTAAAGTATAATACCATTGTCAGCTAGCAAACAAAAGTTAGCAACAGAAATAACAAGTGAGGCTTCTCCCTTTGCTTTCTATATCTAAAAAGAAACAGATTCATGGGCCTGGGGATGTAGCTCAAGCACTAGCCCGCTCACCTGGCATGCGTTCAGCCCAGGTTCAATCCTCAGCACCACATACAAAGATGTTGTGTCTGCCCAAAACTAAAAAATAAATATTAAAAAATTCTCTCTCTCTCTCTCTCTCTCTCTCTCTCTCTCTCTCTCTCTCTCTCTCTCTCTCTCTCTCTCTCTCTCTCTCTCTCTCTCTCTCTCTCTCTCTCTCTCTCTCTCTTTAAAAAAACGATTATTAAAAAAAAGAAAGAAAAAGATTCACAATGTGAACTCTTCCTATTGTTGTGTCTTCTCTGGATCCGGTTTAAAACCAAAGCACCCAGAGCCTTAGAATCTACATTTTGTTTGAAATGCCATTTGGCTTTAACATCATTTGCCATAATCTCTTTCCCAACTGGCTTGATATTCTCTCTTACAGATGCTGTAGTGAGGATTCCAATGCTGTGTAGAAGGTTGGACCAGATGGCCTTAAAGGACCCTTCCAAATACAAGATTCTCTAATTCTCTGATTTAATTTTGATGATTCAATTTCATGACTTTGGCTATCACCAGATGAAATTATGTAGACATTCTGTCTTCCATCTGCCCTCAGATATATGTCAACTTATCTCTTTCCAAATTCATCACATCAGTCAATGATTAAGTACTAATTTACATGCAGTATTCCACAAAGCCTTCCTAAGGGTTCTGACACACAAATATGAATAACAGGAGCACAAGATATAGTCGAGATGGACACCCCAAGTTATCATAGATTTTGAGAATACAAGGGAGTATAATCATTCAACTAATTCCATATACTGATTTCAGGCCACTCACTAGTACCTTTTGACTATAATTTAGTATCCCTCATAGACAGATAATAGAATAAGAATCAGCTGATCAGCAAACAATAGTAACTATCAGTTACTGAGCCACTGAGTGGTTACAATGTATCAGGCTAAGGGTTCTACTCATATTAACTTAAGTTTAATTCTCATAGCAACTCTATGAGGCAAGGACTAGTATTATAGACCTTATTTTATAGAGAAGGGAAATAAGTTTAAGTAACTTTTCCAAGGTCAAAAAAGTAGGAAGTGGTCATGCTGGGATTCGAACACAAGCAATGTGGACTCTACTCCCATAGTACCTGTTTTTACCATAGTGTCACTGTAAGTATGCAAACCACTTAAAAGTTGTATTGATTTTTGTAATCAATAATCAATCACCTGCTACTTCTAAAACTAAAGCCAAGAAACAAAATGTCTCCTAATATTAAATTATGGAATATATTATGTATTCTCCTTATGTAGTAAGTCACTTTTACATGGTCTGAGAAGTTATTCCATCTCCCTGGTCAACTCACACTCTACTCACAATTATTCCAAATCTTGTCTATTTTCCTTCAACTTCCAACACATTCTCCTCTCCCCTTAGCTCACAAATTAGGTGATATCAATTCGTACTTTTCAGAGAGAAAGAAATAAAGCTATCATATGTCAACTTCCACATCTCCACAATAGCCAATATACCAACCTACTTTTGTGCACATTTCTCTCATCATTGAGAGCTGGCCTTTCTCATGTGCTTTGTGTCCTTTCTCCAGCTTCACGAGAATCATATATGAACAACTATACCCTTTCCATCATACATATTTAATTTCAGCTCTTCAACTGGATTCTTCCTACTAACTTTTATACATTCTCATATTGCTGAATTAAAACAACTAGAACCTTCACTTGAACCCTTAACTTGATACCATCCTCCAGCCATTAATTTCTCTTCTCCCCTTCTTTACAATTTCTCAAGTTGTCTATCTTACCTGTTTCTATTTTCTCTCTCCCACTACTCACTCACCTCACTCCAATTTGGCTTACATCCTTCTCATGCTACCTAGTCAGTGTTTACAATCACCAAATTACCTCTGTGTAACTAAATCCACCATCATTTCATTCATCTTATTTGACTTTTAAATACTTTTGAACACTGCTCACCATTCCCTCCTTCTTAAAACATTTACCTCTTCTGGCTTCCTTTCAACCATATTCTCCTGGATTTCCTCCTACACTTCTAGTTGTTTCTTCTAGGTCTCCATTTCCAGCTCCTTCTATTAAAAGCCATTGCATCTTCCTCAAAGCTGGTATATACCAAGGTATATACCATGGCTATACTTTTTTAAAAAAAAATTATTTAAAATACTTGTGACTACTTAAAGCAAAATAATAACCTTGTCTTGTGGGGTTTATAATGTATGTAAATGGAATACTCATGACAACTATAACACAAAGGATGGTGGAAAGGAATTAATGTTAATGGACCTATGTGGTTTCAAGGCTCTACATTTTTCATGAAGTGGTCCAATATTAACTCTAAGAGAGAAGTTAAAGATGTATATTGTGATCTCTGGGAAACCATTAAAAACACAAAGAGATAAAGCTAAAAAATAATAGCAAAGAAAAATGGAGTTTGAAAATATTCAGATAATCCAAAACAATGCCAGAAAGTAAGAATAGAGGCTCTAATAAAAGAGAAGGTCAATAGAAGACAAAATAAAATGGTAGTTCTAAATGCAACCATATCATGATTGCATTTAGAATATTCATCTTAATGAAGCCCAATTTATCAATCTTTGCCTTTTATTTATCAGGCTGGGGTTTTTTGTTCTTCTTTAAGTGGTACAGCTAAGTTTCCTATTTAGAATTAACTTCCAAGCCCATCTTTACAGCTAATACATTGTTCTACTTCCTGGTATCTGTGTTTCAGGAGATCTATGATTTCACCTTTAGGCAGAGAAGACTGCACAGGAACTCCAGAAAAGATAAAAACTCAGGTTTCTTCATAAAGAAAAGAAATCCCAAGAATCTTGCCGGGCCTATAGAAGCTATTAAATACAGAAGACTGTTCATGTCCTTGACTTAGCTCCCTGGTCCATGGGATAAAGTTCTGTATCCAGGACACAGATATTCACAGTGCGGATTTTGCTCTCTGGGAGGATTCAGGAGAACAACAACCAGATCAAGCCGCTGTAGCTGTATGGCAACACCAGCCACACTGCAATCATTGTTTCTGGATATACCCAGATTATTTTGCTGAAGTTAAATTAGGACAGTGAGATTCTTTCAGAGCACAGAGTATTCACTGATTGATTTTTTGGTCTGAATCCAATTTAATCAATGAACCACATGTATATTGAAACTCTCTACAACTTCTTGGCCTTCTTCCTGCTTCCTCTATCCTCTTACTACCTCTTGCTACATCCTTATGCCATTGACTCCTAGGTGCAATTCTGTTAAACTAATTAACAGCCATCCTAGGACTTCTAATTTCTCTTTTCACCCCAAATCCCTGAATCCTTGAATCTTGTTTCCATGGAAACAACTAACATTTGCTTCTATAATTTGATATTTGACTTTCTTGCCTGCAACTTACCCTGTAATACACTGAAATATGACTTTTACCCTCCCTACCAAACCCCACACAGCCCTTAACAATGCAATTGATCTTTCCAAGGTCACCAAAGACCTCTGTGTCATTGATAAACACAATGGAAGATTTTTAGTTGCTGTATCTCAGTAGTATTGGGACATTGTTGACCATTTTCTTCTTGAGAAATTCTTTTTGCTCATCTTTATTTATATTCATCCTCTTATATTTTCCTCCTATTCCTTTGTCTGCACTTTTCCCATATTCTTTATAGATGCTTTTTCCCCTGTCAGTTAGGTATTGGTGTTTATTTGGACTGTCATAGATTCTCTGCTTTTGTCAATGTTCACAATTTTCCAACATAAATACAGTTGTCCACTGCTATAGTTTGAATGTTACCTGCAAAGTTAATGTATTAGAAACTTGATCCCCAAAGAGGTGCTGGGAGGTGGGATGTTTGAGAGATGTTTAGGTCATAAAGGCTCTGCTCTGGTGACTGGATTAAGACCATATTCACAGAAATGGGTTCCTTATAAAGAAACAAGTTCAACCCCCTCCCTTCTCTTCACTTCTCAAACTCTTACTCTCTCACCTTCTGCCATGAGATAAGATGGCCCTCACTAGATGCTTGCACCTTGATATTAGACTTTCCAACTTTCAAAACTGTGAGAAATAAACCTCTGCTTTTACAAATTACCTGTTCTCAGATGTTCTGTTATAGCAGTAAAAAAAAAAAAAAAAAATTGACTGACATCTACACTAACTTCAAATGCTAGCTACATATTAATGATTCTATCATCATTTTTATCTCCATCCTGAACATCCTGAATCTCTTCTTTATGCATGAGAGATGTTTATTCAGTATCTATTGGGCATGTACACTTGAATGTCTTCCAAATAACACACATTAAAGCAGGCCTGCCACCCCAGACTGAAACCCTAAAGATGTTTTTTTCTGGTTTTGGCTGCCTTACTGGAAGGCCCCAGTCCTGCTTGGATTTACATACATTCTTTTTGTTTTCCTTGACTCCCCTAACATTAGTCAATCCCAAACAGTTTTTTTGAAGCCAAGTGATTCTTTTGTTTTAAGTAACACGTACAGGATGAACTCAAGTTAACAAACATTAAATCGTCCATTATGGGAAATAAATTAAAATTGTACATCTTCAACTCAAAGAAAGCAAATGATCAGGAGGACTCTCCAATAAAAGGTAAGTTCCTCATCAAAACAGTATAAAAATCCCTACACAGAGAGCCAATGATGATACCTTCTTTGAGATCACCCTCATGCTATCAGAGTTCTCCTTGCTTCTAATAAATTTGCGACTGGATTCTCATCCTCCATTGTCTGCGTACTTTATTTTTTGGGTGCATGAGACAAGAACCCTCCAGTGCTCACAGAACCCTGTGTTACAACATTTATAATACCCAAAATTAAATTGCCATCTTTGGATCTACTATCTCAAACCTGTTTCCCCTCTTCCTATTGACTGTCTAGGTGAATTGCATCACCAAATACCCAAATGCAATTGTCAGAAACCTGAAGATCTTTCTTAATTTCTTTTCTCCCTCATATATACCTTAATTCAATCAACCACCAAACCCTACTAAATCTCTTCTCTCTCTCTCTCTCTCTCTCTCTCTCTCTCTCTCTCTCTCTCTCTCTGTCTTCCTCTCTCCCAGTCTCTCCCCTTCCTCCCTCTCCTGACTAATTCTGTCCATCTGCAATGCAAACACCATAATCTAAACCACCATCATTATCAAAAAAAACTTCTTACCTCTGGTTTGCTCCCACTTAAAATCCATTCTTCATCATGGAAACATTCAAAATATTAAAATATTCAGTGGTTTCTCATTTTATTAGGGGAAATTTAAAACTTACAGTAGAATGTTTACCCTTAGAATCAAGACAGTCTGTGATTTCCTGGGTTTAAACTGAAAATCTTCTAATCATTAACTATTAGATTACAGAGGCTATTAGATTAACCTCACTGAGCTTCTGTTTCCTTATCTATAAAAATGAGGATAATAATAATAGGAAGAGGAAGAAGAAGAAATGCCTGATAATGTGTTGCAAAGATTTAATGAATTTGCACATGAATAAAGCACTTAAAATGCTTTCTGTCTCATAATTAAATGGCTGTTATCTTTGTTGTTGTTATTCAACAAATATTTTTTGAATTTTTACTATGTGACATGGAACCGTGGGAGATAATAGCAAAGCTATTTTGAACAAAACAGACAAGGTTACAGCCCTCAGGGGAACTGATTTACAATCTAGCCACATTTCTTACCTCTCACAAACTTACACTCTAAATTGTACTATTGTCCTTCCATTATAAGCTGTGTCTCTCATGCTGTTTTTCTCTCCTCTGGGCATTTTCCTACACTCTTCCTGTCTCAGAAAACATTCTCTTCCAGCCCTCCCTTGCCTTTATAACTTCTCAGTCTCCCAATCTCAGTTTAAATGTCACTTCTAAAAGTCCCATAACTGGATTAAGTTCCCCTTTTTTCTTAGATCTCCCCCTATTTTAGCCCATTTGTATTTTACCTATTTACATATGTATATCCCAATACTCTAAATATCAAAAGATATAGGAGTCTCACATAGTTCTTGCTTACCTTCATTTCCTCACTGTCAAACATAATGTCAGACGTGCAGGTATTAAATACATGTTTGTGGAAGGAAGTAAAGGAGTTAGCAGAGGCCACAAAGACATTTTGTTAATGTCACTTTTTTAATAATCTTTTAGTTGTATATGGACACAACGCCTTTATTTTACTTATTTATTTTTATGTGGTGCTGAGGATCAAAGCCAGTGCCTTATACATGTAAGGCAACCACTCTGCCACTAAGCCACAATCCCAGCTCATAATGTCACTTTTTTTGGGGAAGGTGAGTTATTATGGGAAGGATACTCAGTAAATTTATGGTCACCTTTGTATGTCACATTCTATAAGCTAAATGTCTTCAGTATTTCAAATCCTCATTTGGAGCACTTGTATACTTGGAAAGCAGAAATCGGTTGATACATGCAAAAGACATGAAGCAGCTATTACTTGAACTTGTAATTGTGCACATTTACGGTCATTCTGCTTTATAATAATGGAAAGACCTTTGAATAAAGACTCACAAGAATAATTAATGCTAGTCAAATTGTTTTTTTTTTTAAAAAGGCTATCACATAGTCTGAGATATTGGCATCCTACCCTAAAATAGACCCCTAGCTATACTCCATCTTGTTGAATAAGTGTTTGCATGTCTCCCTCCTAAGAACTATTAGTGGCATAGAACTACACACCATTTAAGAGAGAGAAATAGGCTGTATAGCTCAAAAGAATTTCAGAAGCAATTAGAAATATTAGTGGGCTTTCTGACTGAAAAGTCACTTGGCTGTAGAGAGAAGCATACCAAGACCAGCAGTGGTAAGGCTGCCAAAAGTTGACAAACATTTCTAACCAAGTTCTGGCATTCATCAAGTTTCCTAGCTGCAAAGATACTTCAATATTTTGAAAGATGTACTCACATATGGCAAGCACTTCTGACTGTAATATAGTCCTGGATAGCATTACAATTGAATCACGTCATAGTTCCCAAATATCTTTCTTCAAGAAAAATCTTTCCAGGAAGATCAATATTTAAAATAGCAACTAATAACTCTTCTTTCTAAAGCTCCATTCCATTCTCCCACAACCCAATGTCCCCTGAGGGTAAAGTGGCACGATTACTGTTCTGGCAATCAGAAAATATACTCAGAATCTCAAGGTAAAATGGAACATAAAATAATTCAATCCAACCATCCATTCTGTGCCTGAATTCTACTACAACAAGAAC
This sequence comes from Callospermophilus lateralis, assembly GCF_048772815.1. Lineage (NCBI taxonomy): Eukaryota > Metazoa > Chordata > Mammalia > Rodentia > Sciuridae > Callospermophilus > Callospermophilus lateralis. The sequence goes on from NC_135325.1 coordinate 71,786,510, forward strand.
CCTCCAGACTTTTACATCTTTGGAAAAGTCACTTCCCCTCCTCTGTTGCAACAGGGGTTTGTGTAAATACACTTCAAGGTCCTACTGCACTATAAAAATGTATGACTCAATGATACTAGCACACAGGAATCCTGACCCACCTAGAATGCAGATCATGAAGACTGCTAAGTTCTGTGTTCTGTACAACTTGTAGCCCAAAACTATGGCTTGAAGAATGCTACCAGACTACAGGTAGTTTCAGGAATTCTGGAACCACGCTGAATTTTCTTTTTCTTTTTTTCATAATTTTTTTAAATTGGCTCTTTTTAGTTATACATGACAATAGAATCCGTTTTGGCATAATTATACAAGCATACAATATATCTTATTCTAATTAGGATTCCAGTCTTGGGTATGTACACAATGGTGGGTTTCCCTGTCATATATTTTTATATATACATAGGAGAGTTATATCAGATCCATTCCCCTCCCTTCCCTTCATTCCTATTCCTGCAATCTACTGAAGTTCTATTCCACTCGGAATTTTCATGCAAAACTGATACATTCTTCTGGTAATGGAGCCCATAGCCTTCTTAGTTGCACCATTTTACATTTAAAAGGTAGGGCTCATTTTCTTTTTTTTTTTTTAATATTTATTTATTTTTTAGTTTTTGGCGGACACAACATCTTTGTTTGTATGTGGTGCTGAGGATCGAACCCGGGCCGCACGCATGCCAGGCGAGCGCGCTACCACTTGAGCCACATCCCCAGCCCCTTCATTTTCTTAAAAGATCATTTGTTTGCAGGTAGTGTTAACTTTGCCTCTTCTAGAGCATTCTTTAACCTCCTTTGAGTATTTGAATTTGGAAAAATTTTTTTTAAAGAGAGAGAGAGAATTTTTAATATTTATTTTTTAGTTTTCGGCGGACACAACATCTTTTTTTAAAAGTTTTTTTATTGATTGTTCAAAACATTACAGAGCTCATGATACATCATCTTTCATACATTTGACTCGATTGGGTTATGAATTCCCATTTTTTCCCCAAATACAAATTGCAGAATCACATTGGTTACACACTCACATTTTTACATAATGGCATATTAGTGACTGTTGTGTTCTGCTACCATTCCTATCCCCTAATATCCCCCCTCCCCTCCCCTCCCCTCCGATCTTCCCTCTCTACCTCCTCTGCTTTTGTTTAATTCTCTCCCTTTTTTCCCTCCTCCTTTCCCCTCACAACCTCTTATAATTTTGTGTAACATTGAAGGTCTCCTACTTTTTCCATATGCTTTCCCTTCTCTCTCCCTTTCTCTCCCCCCTCTCGTCTTTGTTTAATGTTAGTCTTTTCCTCATGCTCATCCTTCCTGTTCTGTTCTTAGTTGCTCTCTTTATATCAAAGAAGACATTTGGCATTTGTTTTTTTAAGGATTGGCTAGCTTCGCTTAGCATAATCTGCTCTAATGCCATCCGTTTCCCTGCAAATTCTATGATTTTGTCATTTTTTACTGCTGCATAATATTCCATTGTGTATAGATGCCACATTTTTTTTTTATCCATTCATCTATTGAAGGGCATCTAGGCTGGTTCCACAGTCTAGCTATTGTGAATTGTGCTGCTATACACAACATCTTTGTTTGTATGTGGTGCTGAGGATCGAACCCGCGCCGCACACATGCCAGGTGAGTGCGCTACCGCTTGAGCCACATCCCCAGCCCCGGAAAAAGTTTTCTTTGTCTTTTTTCATGTTTCAATCTTAAATCTCCTCAGGCATTTTTCTAATGAACATTATGAATGTTCAGTTTATGGGCATCCAAATGGTGCTTAAGAGTTCCCAGTACAAGGGGCTGGGGCTGGGGCTCAGTGGTTGAGCATTTGCCTCATGTGCATGAGGCACTGGGTTTGATCCTTGGCACCACATACAAAAAATAAATAAATAAGTAAAACAAAGATACTGTGTTCATCTACAACTAAAAAAAAAAAAAATTAAAAAAAAAAGAGTTCCCAGTACAATATCTCCCAAAAGTGATTGTTATATGAGGATTTTTTTTTTAATTGTGTTGTTTAAAAGTACCAATGGAACTTTTTTTAATGAAAGGACTGGCATGACACATCACTAAGTAACATAGAGGCAACTGCTTTGCTCATGAGCCTGCAATTTTAATAAGGCAGAGATGGGAAACTGAATGATGAGTTACACTCTACTCTCTTCTTCCAACCATTTTCAGAATTCGTACAAGAATACCCACACCTGAAATGTGCAATCAAAATGTTTCTGGAACTAATTTTTAGTATGTTTATATATTATACTAAAAATTCTCAAAAGTTTTATGTATACTGTAAGATCGAGTAAGTAAGTAAATGTGTTAATGTTGCAGGGAATCAGGTCTCACTGTAAAAGAAGGCAACTACAAAAAAAGAATGGGGGAAGATAAGATTGGAATTGAAGGTATCACTCTGACACCTCAGCCATAATGTTGCATTACCAATGAGCATATTTCATATCAAGATCTTGGTTTCTAAATATCTTTTCCCATTCAAAGGAGTTATGACTCCTTGTAGAAATAGCTGGTGCCAGGGCTAGGGGAGAGAAGAGGTACTAAGAAAGATAAGCCCACAATATCTTCTTTTACCAGAAATTAAGAAAATAACCCACAAAAAGAGAGAAAATGGAGGGGGCACATTTGCATTTTGAAATAACTGGCTTAAAAGGGACTCCCCTAAGCAAATTTTAGACCACGACACAAGAAAAGACCACTGACTCCAATTAAAATCAAATTAAAGCAAGCTTATTATTTCGACTGGCCGGGCTGCCTTGCCCATCAAAATCATGGGAGCCAAGGACAGCCCCGAGGCTTCTTTGTGGCCCAGTTTTATAGCCCAAAAATTACACAAGGTGGGGGGGGTTACAGATAACAACACTCTGAGGAGCATAACACAAGTTTACATTTTTGCTGGCCCAGGCATCAGAATTTATGGAGATCTTAGAGACTCAGAGAGGGTCATTATCCGGCCAGGGAAGGCCAGAATTTATGAGGCGTCACTAAGGTTTAGGAAAGGGTTGTTATATGGTCAGGGAAAACTGGACATGGGTGAGTTCAGGGCACGGGCAGGCATTCCAATCAGCTTTACAACATCAACTAATGGCCAGGCCATACAGACATCCTGATATTTATACAGAAAACAGAAATGAATCCTTCATAACTTGTGACAAGCTGACTTCTGATCTAATGACAAATCTGGTAGGATTTAATCCTCAAAGTAAATAAGAAAAGTAACAAGTAATAATCCCTTGAATATAAAAGTAATTTGTTAATTCATAGAGAAGAGAGAGACTGAGACAGAGGGACAGACAAAGACAAAGAGGGAAACAGATAAAACATCGACTGAGAGCATGATGGGAGTGTTGGTTTTAGAAAGGCACTATTTTGTAATCATCATCATAAAATCTGGTTCAGGAAGAACCCTTTAGTTGATGTTAAATGCAGGGTAGGTAGATGGATAACAAACAGGATATTTTCCTGATCTTAAAATGACTCTTTACATTTTCTTTATTAGTTGCAAGGGGAAAATAGTACACAGTTGAGAAAACGCATAATACTTCATCAACATTAACCTCATCAGTGAGAGGTAAGACGTGTACTTCTGGATGTGCTTTCCTGAAAGATACTACATATCATTTTTGTAGTATTGAGGGAGGGAGTTTCACTTGAATCTAATTATGAGAAACATCAGAAAAACCTAAAGTAAAGCACATTCTCAACAATAAAAGTATACTTTAAAAATGCCAGTATCATGAAAATGAAGTAAGGTTAAGGAAACATTGCAGATTTAAAAGACTAAAGAATCATGACAAGTAAATGCAATATTTGTGATTGGGCCAAATTCTGTACAGGAGGGAAAATGCTGTAAGTGGACATTAATGAATCAACTGAAGAAAGTAGAGTATGGACTGTCAATTGGATAAAAGTATTTTATCAATATTAAATTTCCTGAATGTGATAGCTATGCTGTGGTTTAGTAAAATAATTTCCTGTTCTTAGGAGAAATATTCTGAAGAGTTAAGAGGCAATAGGGCATTCTCTCTAATAGGTCAGAAGAAAAATGTTTATATAAATGTATATATATATATATATATATATATATATCAGAGAAAGAACATGTTTAAGTAAATGTTTATCTGCCTGTCAATATATAAGTTTATGCATAGAGATAGAAAGAGAAGGAAATGAGGAGAAAGAGAAAGAATAATAATAAACATGAAAACATATTAAACACTGGTGACAGGTAAAGGGCAATTAGACGTCTTCTATATTATTCTTGCCACTTTTCAGTAAGTCTGAATTTACTTCAAAATAAAAAGTTTTAGAAACAGACTGATGTTGATATGCATCATAATTTGAATGACAAATAGACTTTCTTTTAAAACATCTTTTCCCATGATAATAATTTATTGGGTAATGCTTTTTACTCAAATGTTTGTTTTCTTTGCAGTGAAAAGAAAGATGATGTGGAATATAGGAAACAACCAACTTAAAAGCATTCCTTTAAAGGTAAGGGGGGGAATTTCCTCTCAGTAGAAGAAAGGATACCACTGTGTCTGTGCACACACACACACACAAAATCTATATTTATATCACATTGTTAACCTTTTTCCCTTGGCAAAAGTAATAGAGCTCACCACCTGGCTTGAGCTCTAGTAATCCTTTCTCTGTAAAAAAGCAAGCAGAGCAGTGGACTGGGAGCCAAGGAGATCCGGGTTTAAGTCCCAGCTCTGTCACCTACTAGTTACATAGGTGTAAGGCTCTAAGTTCAGCTTCCCTATCAATATGCAATAAGGATAATGATAGATTTGGGAACACCAAGTGTCTGAACCTGCCATGCAAAGCTTTCATGAAGAACACCAGCAGACTACTTGGTCATGAGGGGTCATGTTAAGCTGGTAGTAAGTGTTGGATTTGATCATCTACTTGTCTTTCTGTTTAATCGGACCATCCTTTAGGGTGGAACTTGTCTACAGAAGACATATATTCCTGAAATGAATTTGACAAGCTGCCTTCAAGAGTAATAAATACTAGACCATCACTTGCATTGACTTCACTGGCTTATACATATTAGGGCCATTTTGCTTCATGTGTCTGAAATCTTCCAAATAATAGTTGTGTTGGTCCAGAGAGTGACAACAAAAGAAACATATCTCATTTTCCTCCTAGGTCTTTCTTGTGAACCTTTGAGTCCTATCTCCTTCATTTACTGACATGACCAGTTTTTTGTTTTTTTTTTTCCCATCCTGTGAGCTTTGCTGAGCTTTTCTTCCTCTGAGTGATTGGGAACTGAATTGTATTCCACCATCAGTGGCAGTATCAATTTCATCATCTACACTGTGACTGCTGAGTCTTATTCCTGGGGAGGTGGCAAGATAAGGCATCAGGTTCCAGGTTGCTGACTAGCTATTTTGGGATTTGTGGCATAACTGAACTTGTAAATTGATGCTTGTATAAATGTATCTGATACAGAAACATAAACACCAATCATTTCACCTATTGTGTTTTTGTTTATTTTGAGGTACTAGGGATTGAATATAGGGCCTCACACATGTGAGGCAAGCATTGAGCTATATTCCTAGCCTATTTGATTTTTATTTTGAGACAGGATCTCACTAAATTGCTGAGATTTGCCTTGAACTTGCCATCCTCCTGCCTCAGACTCCCAAATATCTGGGATTACATGTGTCTCCTGTCTTGTCCAGCCTTTGTTTTGAACTTTTATGTTGATGAGGAAGTACAGAAGTATACCTCATTACTCCTTGCCACTTGAGTATAGAAAAGGGGCCTCTGGTAGAAAAAAAAATAAGATACTCTAGATAAAATGGGAGAGTGGCATGATGGTTTCTCTTAAGGCAATGAACATACTTGTGTTTGATGGGGACTTGAGTGAAATCCAATTGAATAAAATGCTTTGTGTGTTGCATTTTATAGTAAAGTGATGATCAAAAACATTAATTCAGTGCATTTTAAAGGAATTTCACAAAATAAAAATTTCGAATAGTTATTTATCTCCTTTTCATATTTATACCAATTATGAAACAAATCAAATTAACTACCAAAGACAACATGAAATGTAATTGATGAAATAGGACATACACAGTACTTTATTACAACCTTCCTCTCCCCTTTTCTCTCCATATATGGAGTTTTTGTTTGTTTTAGTTTTGTTTGTTTTTGCAGTACTGCTAAAGCAGCGATTGAACCCAGGACCTAGTGCATGCTAGTAAAATACTCTAAAACTGAGCCATGTCCTCAGTCCTATTGTGAGATCTTTTAAATAATTTTCTCCACCAATATCTTTGTCCATAGTAGCTTTCTTTAGCAGTACTTTTGAAGCAGGAAAAACATCACTCAGAATATTAAGTAGTAAATGGGCAAAATGAGTGCTGTGTTTCTAATTAATGGTATCAGTTCTCTATGCCCCTGTGACTCAGTATAATCATCTGTATGATGGGACTAAGGATGCACATCATATACAAGTAAAGGTTCAAGAAGGTGTGCAATGTGATATAAATTCAAAATAATAACAAGCATGATTTCTACGATTATTTTTAAATTAAATTTATTTTAACTGACCCATAAAAATAAAGATTATACATACTAATGAGGTACTATGTGATGCTTCGATACATGTATGTACTGAGAAATGTTTAAATCAGAATAAACAATATCTGCCCTCAAATGCTTAGCATTTCTTTATGGTGAAAATATTCAAAATCCTTTCTTCTAGCTTGTTGAAAAGTACAATGCATTATTGTCATCTCTAGTCACCTACTATGCAATATCACTCTAGAACTTCTTGCTCTAATCTAACTATAACTTAGCACCTATCGAACAACTTTTCCCCATCCCTTCCTGCCTACTCTCCTCAGACTTTGATGACTACCACTCTATACTCAACTTCTATGAGGTCAATTGTTTTTTAGATTCTACATGGTGAAATCATGTGGTTCTTATCTTTCTGTGCCTGACTTATTTCACTTAACATAATGATCTCCATTTCCATCCAAGTTGTCATAATCAATAGGATTTTACTCATTGTTTTGATTGAATAGTATTCCACTGTATATGTATCACATTTTCTTTATTCATCATTGATGTACACAGGTTGTTTCCATTTCTTGGCTATTGTGAATAGTGTTGCAATGAACATTGCAGTGCAGATGTCCCTTCAGCATACCGATTTCCTTTCCTTTAGTCATATAACTATGTTTTAGTCATATTCATGTTGCGATTATGTTTTGAATTTGTTTTTCTTTTTGAAACCAAGAATTGTACCCAAGGGTGCTTAAGCACTGAGCCACATCCGCAGACTTTTTTATAATTTATTTAGAGATAGAATCTCATTGAGTTGCTTAGCGCCTCACTAAGATGCTGGGGCTGGCTTTGTACTTGTGATCCTCCTGCCTTAGCCTCCCAAGCTGCTGGGATTACAGGTTATGCACCACTGCACCTAGCTCTCTTATGTTTTAGATATGAGGTGTCTTTCAAAAGCTCATATGTGAGGAAATGCAAGAATGTTCAGAGACAAAATGATTAGGTTATAAGAGCTATAACTCAATCAGTAGATTAACCAACTTATATGGAGTAATTGTGTGTTAACTGTAGGCAGGTAGGGTGTGGCTGGAGGAAATAGATCACTGGAGCATGCCATTATGAATTATACTGTCCCTTTCTCTCTGCTTCCAGGTTTCCATGTCCTGAGCTGCTCTCCTCTTCCATGCCCTTCCCTAATGATGTTTTGCCTTACCTTACGCCCAGAGCTATGTTGTTGGTTAACCATAGACTAAACGTCTGAAACCATGAGCCAAAATGTTTCCTCCTCTAAGTTGTTTTGGTCAAGATATTTTGGTTACAGCAAGAAAAAACAAACCTAAAATGTTGCTGTGACCAATATGCCCAAGAAAAACAACTTAGAGGAAGAAAAGTTTATTTCAACCCACAGTTCCAGAGGTTCAATCCATGATCAGCCGACTCCATAGTTTTGGGCCTAAGATGAAGCAGAACACCATGGCAGAAGGGCATGGCAGTTAAAAGCTGCTCAGTTCACGAAAGCCAGGAAGCAGAGAGAGTTCTACTCACCAGAGACAAAATATAAGCCATAAAGAAATGTCCCCATGGACTTATCTCCTTTAACTATTATACCCTACCTGCCTATGGTTACCACACAGTTAATTCATATTAGTGGACTAATTCAATTACTAGGTTACAGTTCTCATAACCCAATTACTTCACCTCTGAACATTCTTGCATTGTCTAACACATGAGCTTTTGAGGGACACCACATATCAGATGGTAACAACCCAGTAGTGAGATTCCTGGATAATGAGGCCATTCTATTTTTAATTTTTTGAGGAAAATCCATACTGTTTTCTATAATAGCTGTAGAAGTTTGCATTCCCACTAACATTGTGCACGTGTTCCCTTTTTCTCCACATCCTTGTCAGCATTTGTTATCTTTGGTCTTTTTGATACTAGCCATTCTTAATTTGGGTGAGGTGCTATCTCATTGTGTTTTGACTTGTATTTCCATGATGATTAGTGATTTTGAGCATTATATGTTGGCCACTTATATATCCTCTTTTAAGAAATGTCTATTTTATCTATTGCCCATTTTTTATTCAGGTATTGTTGTTATTGATTTTTTTAGAGTTTTTATGTATTCTGGATATTAAATCCCTGTCAGATATACAGTTTACAAATATATTCTCCCATTCTGTAGGCTGTCTCTTCACTGTTGTTTCCTTTGCTGAGGAGAAACTTTTTAGTTTGATGTAATCTCATTTGTCTATTTTTGCTTCTGTTTCCTAGGCCTTAAGGGTCTTATTTAAACACTCCCTGTCTTTCCAATGGCCTCAAGAATTTCTGCTGTGTTTTCTTCTGGTAGTTTCACAGGTACAGGTCTTATAGTTACATCTTTAATCCATTTTAAGCTGAGTTGTATAACTTATGAGAAATAGGCATCCAGTTTTTTGCTTCCCCATGTGGATATCCAATTTTCCCAGCATGGTTGAACAAACAATCCTTTCTCCAATGCATGTTCTTAGCAACTTTATCAAAAATCAGTTGACTATTGAGGTATGAATTTACTTCTAGGCTTGTTATTCTGCTTTATTGGTGTATATGTCTGCATTTACACCAATAGCATGTTGTTTTGATTACTACAAGATGAAGAAAAACTACTTGATGCAGAAATTTCAAGGTTCATTCCAAACTAATTAGTAGATATCAAGATGATACTCCTTAAATTCACCAAAGCTGTTCAAGCCTGGGGGAAATATTATATGATAGTCTAACTCCCTGGTATGAAAAGATACATTCATTTTCTACTAATGCTTTAACAAATTACTATAAACTTAGTGGCACAAATGCATTATCTTACAGTTCAATAGACCACAAGTCTGAAACTGGTCTCACTGGGCTAAAACTAGGCTGTCAACAGAACAGGGGTGCATTTCTTTTTGGAGATTTTCCTGTATTATCTAGGCAGGCCCAATGTAGTGAAAAGAGCCTCATAATGAAAGCAGGTGTCAAGGAGAGAAATGTGACAAAAGTCTGGACTAATGCTCTTTAAAAATGGAGGAATAGTAGTCACAGAGCTAGGAATGTAAGTAGGAGGTTTTGGTGCAGAGGCTGAGACTCAGAATCCAGAAACAGACTCAGGATCCTGGTAGGTAGAAAAAGATGAAAGACACAGTTAATATAGTAGGCATATGTATTCAGAGGTGGCAACAGCCTCCAGCCTCAGCTTCAGCTGCAGCCCCAAGCCAGTTCCATTTTGTCCCAGTTAGTTTCATTTAACCCCCTCAGTTCTTTCTACAAGCCTTTTTTATATGTAGGCCAGACAAAGAAGGCACATTGTCAACAGGTTACATAAGTGGGTGCATGCACAAAAGCAAATGTTTATGACCTTGACTACACACTAACCATAACATAGCTAATTCATGGCCTTAGTTAATAACTAAAAATATAACATAGTCTGCCATACTCCTCAGTAAGGGAATCTAACTATAGCCATTTGGGGCCAGCTTGTGGTCACCAGAAGGTTTTAAAAGCAAGAAAACAGACTCTCCCCAGGTATTCCAGAAGGAATTCAGTTCTGGGGACACCCTGATTTAGCCTGTAAGGGACATTTTGTATTTCTGATATCTAGGATGGTAAAGTAATAAATTTGTGGTGTTTGAATCCATTGTATTTGCAATGATAGGGAGAATTCATTTCCTCGGAGTTTCTTTTAAAGGCTACTTGCATACTTTGGCTCCTGGCCCCTATCTCCATTTTCAAAGCCATCAACATCAAATGTCTCTCAAATCCTTCTTCCATCACATTTCTTTTTAATCTCAGCTGGAACAGGTTTTCTGATTTTAAAAATGCATGTGATTAGATTGGGCCCACCTGGATAATCCAATCTAACCTTACAATATCAAGATCTTTGATTGTTTTAACATTTGCAAAGTCTTACATTTGACATGTAAGGCAACTTTTACAATTTTCAGAGATTAGAACATTGACATCTTTCACTTCTGCCTACCATAGAAGTTGAGTTTTATAACTAGTTCATCACATTTCTAGAAATGTTACTTTGGAAAAAAATGCTTCCAACTCTTCAGACCACATATTTCTTTATCTGTATGATGATTAGAATACCTTGCTACTATTGAGGCTCAACACATACACCCTAAAAATATGATTGCAGGAGAACAGTGTATGTGTGGGGGCAGGCCCAAAATGGCTATAGTTATGCTCCCTCACCAAGGCTTTTGGTGGGCTATACTATGTTTTTAGTGTGTGACCAAGGCCACAAATTGGCTATGTTATGTGTACTCAAGGTCATAAAAACTTAACTTTCTAGTTGGTTATTTTGAGAAACTACAGACACGGAAGTAGCTCTGAAAAGTTCTCCTTTTGTAAATTTACACCTATAAAGGAAAGTATCATTAGTATAGGTATCTACATCAGGAAGAGAGGTGATGAGATACAACTTTTATCATCTGAGACTTTGGTCACATAACAAGGTAACTTTTATTCATCATTTATTTCCTCTCCTCATTTTCTCATAATTTGCCTCCACCAATTCCCCCAAGCCCCAAGCTTCTATCTTTTTCTATAACTCAGGGTGCTATATAATTTTCAGTCACTTGGCTTTCTTTGAGTTTCATATTTTGTAAGACTCCCATGCATAAGCATATAATTGAAATTGCTTTTTTTCCTCTATTAATCTGTTTGAGTCAACTTAAATTGTTGACTGGGTGTGTTAACCTTATGCCACTGCAACAAAATATCTGAGAAAAACAACTTAATAAGATAAAGATTTATTTTGGGTCATAGTTTCAGAGGTTTCAATCCAAGGTCAGCTGGTGCCATCGCTTTGGGCCTGGGAGCAAAACAGAAAGTTGTGGAAGAAGGGCATGACAAAGGAAAGATGCTAACCTCATGGCAGACAGGAAGTGGGGGGGGGGGAGAAGGAGCTGAGAGCAAAATATAGCTCCAAAAGACCTATTCCCTCCACCTCCTAATAGTTTCTACCACCTCCAAAGCATCTATTCAATCCCTCAATGAATAAATCCACTAATAAAGTCAGAGCCCTCATGATCCAATCACTTCTCTAAATGCCCACCTCTGAAAATTGCTGCATGGGGGACCAAACCTTTAAAAGAGGAGCCTTGATATAATGATCCAACATGGCAGCGGCCGCGGAGATCTCAAGTATTGGACCTCTTCAGATGCACGGGCATAGGGAGTCATAAACTGTCTAAATGCTGTTTGCTCAGGATCACTAGGCAATGCTGAGCTGACGTGGATCTGGGGTGAACAGTCTGGGCCTCTCAGAACACACACCGAGCCTGGATCGGATGCATTCAAGCTCCAGTTTGACTGCTTCTTGCAGCCATACTGCTGTGACTCAGAACTAACGATCCCGCTGAAACAATTGCTCAGCCCTTCTGAACTGCAGAGGTAAAAGCTAACCAAGCCTTCATAGGCAGTGGCCATAGGATTGAAACGGGGCTTGGGAGAGAGACAGTCAGGACTCACCCGTTGCATTGGTCACCCGGCAAAGGGAACGAACTGTCACCATTTGCATGGGATACCACCATGGCAGAGAACTGACGTCACCAAAACACGGTGAGGAGATAACTTCATTGAAACCAGCTTCGACAGTGACTTCTTCCCTTCCCTTCTAATATCTTTCCTCCCAAGCATCAAATAAATTTATAAGAATAAACAGTAGCTCAGCAGTCAAACAGAACAAGAAGTAACATGAGGAGCATGAAAAAGCACGGAAGAAAAGGAGTACAAAAAATGCAGGACAGCCTAAATATTCAGGAGGACCTAGAGTCATCAGAAAAATGGTCATATAAAGAACTCAAGGAATACCTTAGACAGATGGAATGGAACCTTAAAGAGGATACGAGACAGCAAATTCAAACAGTGAAAGAACTCATTGAAAATAAATTACATACACAGATAAAAGAAGAAGTTAAGCATCTTTATCAGGAGATAGAGATTATAAAAAAATCAAACAATAATTCTAGAAATGAAGGAAACTATAAACCAAATTAAAAACACAAATGAGAGTATCACTAACAGAGTGGAGCAAGTAGAAGCCAGAATGTCAGATAATGAAGACAAAATATATCATCCTGAAAAGAGTCTAGCCAACTAAGAAAGGCTGGTAAAAAATCACGAGAAAAGCATCCAAGAGATATGGGATAACATAAAAAAACCAAATTTACGAGTCATCAGGATAGAGGAAGATATAGAGATCCAAACCAAGGGAATGAGTAACCTGCTGAATGAAATAATTACAGAAAACTTTCCAAAAACAAAAAAGGAAACAGATATACAAATTGTAGATGCATACAGAACACTGAGCACACAAAATCACAGTAGACCAACGCCAAGACACATTATTATGAACATATCCAATATACAGAATAAAGAGAAAATATTAAAAGCTACAAGAGAAAGGAGGCAGATTACATTCAGGGGTAAACCAATAAGGTTAACAACGGATTTTTCATCACAGACACTGAAAGCGAGAAGATCCTGGAACAACGTATTTCAAACACTGAAAGACAATGGATGCCAACCAAGAATTCTGTATCCAGCAAAATTAAGCTTCAGGTACGACAACGAAATAAAAATCTTTCATGATAAACAAAAGCTAAAAGAATTTGCAGCCAGAAAACCAGCATTGCAAAGCGTCTTGAGCAAAACACTACACGAGGAAGAAATGAAAAACAATAACCAAAACCATCAGTAGGGAAGTGCCTCGGTAAAGACAGAGGGTGGGGGGAAAGCTAATCATGGAGAAACAAACTAAATTAAAAAAAAATAAAAAGATAAATAATCAAACATGGCTGGAAGTACAAAACATATATCAATAGTAACTCTAAACGTTAATGGCTTAAACTCTCCAATAAAGCGACATAGGCTGGTAACATGGATTAAAAAAACAAATCCAACATTATGCTGCCTCCAAGAGACACATCTGATTGGAAAAGACATACACAGGCTGAAGGTGAAAGGTTGGGAAAAAATATACCACACACACAGTCCTCGTAAGCAAGCAGGGGTGGCCATCCTCATATTGAATAAAATTGACTTCAAGACTAAGTTAATCAAAAGGGATAAGGAAGGACATTATATACTGTTAAAAGGAACCATTCACCAAAAAGACATAACAATTGTCAATATTTATGCACCAAATAATGGTACTGCGACGTTCATAAAACAAATTCTCCTCAAGTTCAAGAATCAAATAGACCACAACACAATAATTATGGGTGACTTCAACACACCTCTCTCACCATTGGACAGATCCTCCAAACAAAAGTTGAATAAAGAAACTATAGAACTCAATATCACAATCAATAACCTAGACTTCACTGACATATATAGAATATATCAACCATCATCAAGTGGATATACTTTTTTCTCAGCAGCACATGGATCCTTCTCAAAAATAGACCATATATTATGCCATAGGGCAAACCTCAGTAAATATAAAGGGGTGGAGATAATACCATGCATTTTATCTGATCATAATGGAATGAAACTGGAAATCAATGATAGAAGAAGGAAGGAAAAATCCTACATCACTTGGAAAATGAACAATATGTTACTGAATGATCAATGGGTTACAGAAGACATAAAGGAGAAAATCAAAAAATTCTTACAGATAAATGAAAATACAGACAAAACATATCGGAATCTATGGGACACAATGAAAGCAGTTTTAAGAGGGAAATTCATCGCCTGGAGGTCATTCCTCAAAAAAAGGAAAAACCAACAAATAAATGAGCTCACACTTCATCTCAAAGCCCTAGAAAAGGAAGAGCAAAATAACAGCAAATGTAGCAGAAGGCAAGAAGTAATTAAAATCAGAGCGGAAATCATCGAAATTGAAACAAAAGAAACTATTGAAAAAATTAACAAAACTAAAAGTTGGTTCTTTGAAAAAATAAATAAGATCGACAGACCCTTAGCCATGCTAACAAAGAGGAGAGAGAACTCAAATTACTAACATACGAGATGAAAAAGGAAATATCACAACCGATGCTACAGAAATACAGAAGACAATTAGAAATTATTTTGAAACCCTATATTCCAATAAAATAGAAGATAGTGAAGACATTGATAAATTTTTTAAGTCATATGATCTGCCCAGACTGAGTCAGGAGGATACACACAATTTGAACAGACCAATATCAATGGATGAAATAGAAGAAGCCATCAAAAGACTACCAACCAAGAAAAGCCCAGGACGGGATGGGTATACAGCGGAGTTTTACAAAACCTTTAAAGAAGAATTAATACCAATACTTTTCAAGTTATTTCAGGAAATAGAAAAAGAGGGAGCTCTTCCAAATTCATTCTATGAGGCCAACATCACCCTGATTCTGAAACCAGACAAAGACACCTCAAAGAAAGAAAACTACAGACCAATATCTCTGATGAACCTAGATGCAAAAATCCTCAATAAAATTCTGGCAAATCGGATACAAAGGCACATCAAAAAATAATTGTGCACCATGATCAAGTAGGATTCATCCCTGGGATGCAAGGATGGTTCAATATACGGAAATCAATAAATGTTATTCACCACATCAATAGGCTTAAAAATAAGAACCATATGATCATCTCAATAGATGCAGAAAAAGCATTCGACAAAGTACAGCATCCCTTTATGTACAAAACATTAGAAAAACTAGGGATAACAGGAACTTACCTCAACATTGTAAAAGCTATCTATGCTAAGCCTCAGGCTAGCATCATTCTGAATGGAGAAAAACTGAAGGCATTCCCTCTAAAATCTGGAACAAGACTCGGATGCCCTCTATCACCACTTCTATTCAATATAGTTCTCGAAACACTGGCCAGAGCAATTAGACAGACGAAAGAAATTAAAGGCATAAAAATAGGAAAAGAAGAACTTAAATTATCACTATTTGCGGACGACATGATTCTATACCTAGAAGACCCAAAAGGTTCTACAAAAAAACTACTAGAACTAATAAATGAATTCAGCAAAGTGGCAGGATATAAAATCAACATGCATAAATCAAAGGCGTTTCTGTACATCAGCAACAAAACTTCTGAAACGGAAATGAGGAAAAACACCCCATTCACAATATCCTCAAAAAAAATAAAATGCTTGGGAATCAACCTAACAAAAGAGGTGAAAGATTTATACAATGAAATCTACAGAACCCTAGAAAGAGAAGTGGAAGAAGATCTTAGAAGATGGAAAAATATACCCTGTTCATGGATAGGCAGAACTAACATCATCAAAATGGCGGTATAGCGATACCAGATTTCAAACTATACTACAGAGCAATAGTAACAAAAACAGCATGGTACTGGTACCAAAACAGGTGGGTGGACCAATGGTACAGAATAGAGGACACAGAGACTAATCCACAAGGTTACAACTATCTTATATTTGATAAAGGGGCTAAAAGCATGCAATGGAGGAAGGATAGCATCTTCAACAAATGGTGTTGGGAAAACTGGAAATCCATATGCAACAAAATGAAACTGAATCCCCTCCTCTCGCCATGCACAAAAGTTAACTCAAAGTGGATCAAGGAGCTTAATATCAAATCAGAGACTCTGCGTCTGATAGAAGAAAAAGTTGGCTCTGATCTACATATTGTGGGGTCGGGCTCCAAATTCCTTAATACGACACCCATAGCCCAAGAGTTAATAACAAGAATCAACAAATGGGACTTACATAAACTGAAAAGTTTTTTCTCAGCAAGAGAAACAATAAGAGAGGTAAATAGGGAGCCTACATCATGGAACAAATTTCTACTCCCCACACTTCAGATAGAGCCCTAATATTCAGAGTATACAAAGAACTCAAAAAATTAGACAATAAGATAACAAATAACCCAATCAACAAATAGGCCAAGGACCTGAACAGACACTTCTCAGAGGAGGACATACAATCAATCAACAAGTACATGAAAAAATGCTCACCATCTCTAGCAGTCAGAGAAATGCAAATCAAAACCACCCTAAGATACCATCTCACTCCAGTAAGATTGGCAGCCATTAGGAAGTCAAACAACAACAAGTGCTGGCGAGGATGTGGGGAAAAGGGTACTCTTATACATTGCTGGTGGGACTGCAAATTGGTGCGGCCAATTTGGAAAGCAGTATGGAGATTCCTGGGAAAGCTGGGAATGGAACGACCATTTGACCCAGCTATTGCCCTTCTTGGACTGTTCCCTGAAGACCTTAAAAGAGTGTACTACAGGGATACTGCCACATCAATTTTCATAGCAGCACAATTCACAATAGCTAGACTGTGGAACCAACCCAGATGCCCTTCAATAGATGAATGGATAAAAAAAAAAATGTGGCATTTATACCCCATGGAGTATTACGCAGTACTAAAAATTGACAAAATCATGGAATTTGCAGGGAAATGGATGGCACTAGAGCAGATTATGCTTAGTGAAGCTAGCCAATTCCTAAAACACAAATACTAAATGTCTTTTTTGATATAATGACAGCAACTAAGAACAGAGCAGGGAGGAAGAGCAGGAAGAAAAGATTAACATTAAACAAAGACATGAGGTGGGAGGGAAAGGGAGAGAAAAGGGAAATTGCATGGAAATGGAGGGAGACCCTCATTGTTATACAAAATTACATATAAGTGGTTGTGAGGGGGATGGGAAAATAAACAAGGATAGAAATGAATTACAGTAGATGGGGTAGAGAGAGAAGATGGGAGGGGAGGGGAGGGGGATAGTAGAGGATAGGAAAGGTAGCAGAATACAACAGTTACTAATAGGGCATTATGTAAAAATGTGGATGTGTAACCGATGTGATTCTGCAATCTGTATTTGGGGTAAAAATGGGAGTTCATAGCCCACTTGAATCTAATGTATGAAATATGATATGTCAAGAGCTTTGTAATGGTTTGAACAACCAATAAAAAAATAAAATAATAGAGGAGCCTTTGCAAGACACTTTATGCTCAAAACATAACACTAGGGAAAGAACCTAAAAAGGTAGAGGGAAGCAATTTTTCTCTCCTCTACACTACCTCACAGGATTCCTCTCAGTTTTAAACAAAGTGAATGAATATAAAAGCACTTTGAAATCTGCAAAGGTTACATAAATACAAAGGATTGTGTTTTCCATAAGAGTGGAGGAATGACAGTAAGAGTAAGTTAAATAGTTGATAATGAAGGGGGTCTCACTATTGTGAACTGCCATCTTACTACTTACTATGAAACTTCCTGGTAAGCAGTTCTGTTGCTCCCATAACTGCCAATTTAGGGGTGCCAAAAGATGCTATACTTTCTTCAATTCTCATTGAACTAAAGAAACACTGTTCATATAGGTGGTCCTTTTTCATTTTGTGTCATGTTTGGTCACCTAACCACAATGGCTGGACCATTAAAGACTAGGAGGAAATGATGACTTAGACATTATTTTCATTTTGAGTTGTTACCAAACTGGTAACATAACTGGAAGAGATATATACTATATATGATCATAAATGATGCAGCTCTCGGGTTTCTTGTGGAAGTGCCAGAAAATCAGTGGTGAATACATTTTCTGCAGAAAGAAGGATCTACAAGTTTAGAAGAGTAAGATAGCATAAACTTGCTGATTCCAGCCTGGGGGAGGACTCACATCAGCACTCAAAGGTCTACCTACGAAATTCTCACTATACCACAGCTTCATGCTTCTGTGTTCTATTGCTTACTGAATTATTAAAGATACTTGAAGCCTGACCATGGCTTACTATACTATGTGTCTCATAATTCCTTTGTAAATACAGGTGTTTCTGCTTCTGCCTACATGCTTCTGTATGAAAAGTGCAGAAAGTAGTCTTTAGAAATAGATCAGGGGACAGAAAATAAGCTATTCTCTTCCTTTCTCCTCTATCTCATCTTTGTTAACCAAGTGTCCCTGTACAAGATACTTCCTGACATTTCCCCTTCTTCTATTCATCTCCCTTCTTTTCCTCCTCTTTTCTTTCTGCCAGACCTCTTCCCAAGTGACTAAACCCATGTAAATAAACCCTGTAGATTATCCCCGCAACTAATTAGATGCATTCAGATTTGTCTGAATGTCAGTTAGGCACAACTGGGACCACCACTAAAATTATATTTGTTGTAATGGATAGCTAATAACAGGTATACTTATGTATACCTGTTATTATATATGTCAGGTTCCATTCATGATTCAAAGACAAATTTCTTAAGGTCTATAAGCTTGTGATCTAATAAGCAATGCAAAGAAACTAGATATAGGAGGTTTTTATATGTATAAAGACTAAAACGTTCTAGAACCACAAAAGTGGAAACTTTGGGCAGAACTAATTAACTGAGATCCTGTTCCCCAGCAGGAGAGACATAGAAAAATGTGTTTCTGTCACTAAGCAGAACAATGGCTGATCAGTTTGAAAGCTGAGGTCACAATGGTTTAGAAAGGATACTACAGTCCCACATGGGGGGGGGAAGCTCTATAAAAGAAACATCCACAATCTCAATTTCATGGTCTATGGGAAGAACTAGGCACATTTACACATATATTAATGCCTTTCCCACCAACTATAAATCTGAGGTTTACTTATAGCTTGTGCACCCTTCTGATCTGGAAAATCAGCATGATAGAGGCAGATCAGAAATTGTTACCAAATGAGTAAGTAAAGAAAATGGAAAACAAACATCACTTCCAGAGTCCCTTTCCCTGAACTACCCACATGGCTGGGCTGGCCACTCAGTTCTTAAACTTCCTGTTGAAGTGTTGTTTAAACTGTTATTTTCTAGAGTTCCAAAGTCTGTAGGAGCTATCAAATCAGCTCTGGACTAGAGTGGCTTAATTATTCTCTCCATACCAGAAAGTAGAAGGGGATTGCTTGCCATTGCAAGTCAGTACTCAAGAGAGGAGGAAGACTTCATATCTGAATTAGAACTAGGGATGTGCTCTGGCTAAAGCTTAGTTATTATCCAAGTTTGTATTTCAATGTTGAGGTCATGTCTCTTGGGATGAAGACAGAAATCACAAACATTTTGTTTTAGGCAATTTCATGCCCCAGAAGTGCCTAATTCCACTGATTACATTCAGCCATGTTGAAGGCTATTCCTTCACTTCATTGTTAATGCATAAATTATTTTGCTTATAGCAAAAATTGACAAAAATGGGAGTAGGGCAAAGCTTGACATCTATTCCAGTGTTAGAAAAAAACACAGAGAGGGGTTCATCCTAACTTGATAGAAAATTCAGATGTCAGTTTCCCTGTAATGATGGAAGTAAGTGGTCACTTCTCTTTGGTAACTATTAAATTCCACCAAACCATCATATAGGTAAAGCTTTAATTCTAACAAATTTTGTTATTTGCACTATTTGAAGAATAACCTTTGTCCCCAAAATATATCTCTAGTTCTGATATATTGTATATTTAATATACTCTATATGTTCTTTATAGCTCTTGCTACTCTATGCTTTATAAAATCTTCATGAAGATATATTACATTTTTCCCTAGACACCTAGACAGCAATAGAATATGTCACCTATTCCTTTGACTTGCTATCCCTTGCATTGTCATTTCTACTATTGTCTAGAATGTGATATAAACTGGAAAAGACTGGAATAATTTTGAAGTCACAGGTGGCACTCTGGCCCTTTCAAAACACATTAAATTTTTCAATAATCAAAACAATCATGTGAATTGAAATGTCAGAAATGTGACCTATATCACATCCATAGATGTCCCAAATGTCATCATCCCCTACAGGATTAGTTGGTTGCAATCTCTTGGTACCAATTGGGAATATATATGGCAAATAAACAAGTATATTTCTCATTCAAAACTCCCATTTTGAAAAGTAAGGGAAGACGTGGTCAGAGTAGCAGACAGTGAAACATTATTTATTAGGTGTTCTCTACCGTAAAGGGAAAAAATGAAAGCAAAGAAATGTCTAAGAAACAATTCAAAGCAAGATACCAACACCTGAATGAAATCAGAACTACTTACCCATTGGTAGAGTGGCTTCTGCAGCCAGTTGGTAAAATGATCTATTTTTCAAGAATACAAGCAGCACTCAATTTAACCATAGTCTTCTTATGCTGTGTGAAAAAGTAATCAAGCATGCACTATTAGAGATGATATAAGAGACATAGAAGTTCCATTGAGAATTTACTCAAGAAAAACTGCTGTGAGAAAAGACAATGGCTGCCAAACAAAGAGGGGAACACTTAGGAATAGCAATATCAATTTAAATGCCACAGAAACCTAAAGTGTTATCCCTGGGGATGAAGATACTATTAGTGATAAAACTTATTGTTTTGACTTTTTTCAAGATGTCCCATGTGAAATGTGGGAATGTAAAAATCCATAAAAAAAAAAAGTACACATCTGGAAAACTCTCCACAACCTCACCTTTGGTTCTGTCACTAACACTGATATAGATTTATGAGGACAGAAAGATGAGCAAAGCTACAGTGAATAGATTTGCAGGGAAGCCCTTTATAATATTAACAATGAATTTAGGGATAGTAGGCTCCATTATTCCTAATGGAATCTTAAAGTTAGCCATGTGAAATTCAGTTGATGTTGCCTTCATTTTATGATGAATTCTCTGTTCTAAATTTAAATATGTTCGAATGAGTAGCAGCCTTTGAAATTAAACAGATTGCTCCTGGAAGGTTTTTGTTTTCTTTTAAAGAAAATAATAGTTCTTTATCATACTCCAAAAGCTGATAGTCATTCTGCAAAGACCATACAATGCTCAGGAAATTTCCAAAGGGAAAACAAACCTGCCAAGAACAAACAAAAAGGTAAAGATGCCAAGACTCTCTGCAATTCTTTTTTTCCTCAGTGTTAGAAGTGTTGTCAGACATGTGTATGCAGGACCCTGGTAATAAGCAAATGAACATGTTTAACCTCTGGGCCAGATGAGCTGTATGGAAGAGTTATGTCAGATCCTGTCACGTCTAAGCAAAGCCACACAAGATGTCATTACAAACTAGGCTGTTATCCATCAGATATTAGATTCACAAGCTTCTAGGAAATGGATTGCCATCCAATTAAGTGACTTTATGAAAGGAAAAGAATATGATAATTCTGTCTCAATGAGTTATTGCTTTTGGAATGTGTATTTCACGGAATACAAAGCTATCAAGTTAGAAGAAACTTGCAGAGCTAATACAAAACAAATTTTTCAATTTCTGTGTTAGTTCACTTTTTGTTTCTGTAACCAAATACCTGACAAGAACAACTTAGAGGAAGAAACGTTTATTTTGTCTTACGGTTTCAGAGGCTTAATTCATGGTTGGCCAACCTAATTACTCTGGGCTCAAGATGAAGTGAAGCAACATAGCAGGATGTGGCAGAGGAAAGCACTCCATTCATGGCATCCAGGAAGCAAAGAGGGAAGAGAAGGGGTCTCGGGGAAGATGAACCCTTACAGGGCATATCCCCAGTGACCCACCTCCTCCACTTACTCCCCAACTGCCTACAGTTACCACCTAGTCAATCCTTTCAAACTAAGATGAATTGATTAGGTTACAGCTCACACAATACAATCATTTTATTTCTGAATATTCCTGCACTAGCACAGGAAATTTGGGGAGACAACTCATATCCAAACCATAACAATTTATAAACAGGTAAACTGAGATCCAGGTAATGGAAGTAATTTCCTCAAGAAGAGTGCATAGAAAAGCAAAGACCTACTTAATTGGTGTTGGAGCTACATAAAAAGCTTGGGTTGAGCTGTTGTGAACTGTTCCAATCTGGCTTTCTGAATACACTTTCAAGATTTTCTTCAACTGGAAAGCTCCAAATTCTTATAATAGAAAATACTCTCTGACATTTCCACTCAGGGTATTTCATGAGGAAAGCAGAGTAGATATTCTAAGCAATAGTGAAAAATAGAAAAGAGGCTAAGGTCAAATCAAGGGTAATTCATATTTACTCATGCTTTAAACCCAAATTAGCCCCCAGACAGACCAAGGTTTGTTCTTCCAGTTATAGCACAATACAATGATTGTCTCCCTTCTGTCTTGCACATGACATATTTTGCTCAGTAGCAATATTCCCATTTAATAGCTCAAACAACAAATTAACAGAGTGCTAAATTATAGAAATTTTATCTGTAATGCCATTACTTATTTTTTTGTCATGAAGGAAGACTATCTTTAGTCTTATTTGTATCCACATATTCCATTCTCTTTTTATACTAGTGCTACTACTTCTTGGTTGAAGGAGAAACACCATTTCTATGGCAAAAAAAGTTTCCATCTGCCACTCAGTAGCTGTGGAACTTTGGAGAAGACACTTAATTTTTCTGCATTTCAATTTCCTCGTGTGTAAAATAATTTACTGCACAAGTTAAATAAGATCAGTGTGCAGAAGTGCTTGATAAGTAATAAGTGTTGAATACATATATGTTGAATATGGATGTATGAGAAAGTGCTTTCTTTTGACACCAATCTGGAATAGGTTCATGGAGAGTGAAATACAATAAAAACATTTCTCTCTTTCAGACTCATAAATAATTTTAAAATAATGGAAGAATGTAGCAGTGAAAACATGAAATAATGTAACTCAACTGTGTTCCACAGCCCTGAATTTACCAGTAGATAATTCCTTCTTCCTTCATGATATAATACATGAACAAAACACCTTGTGCTGGTGTAGCCCTGGGTACTTTTTAAATATCACAGATATTAGTTATTAAACAGCCCTACAAATACACCCATATATGTGAGAATACTTACATATATGCACACATATAGAAGTTCTTGCCATGAAAAATTTTCACCTGGTGCTTACAACTGGTTTAAACTAAAAGGTGTTTTATTGTTGATGCTTTTGGTTCTCTACTTGCACCCCATGTATTAGGGGCCATCCCATTTCTCAATGATTGTTTCAAGAAACAGGAGCCCACTCAAGGAAACTTGAACAAAATACAATTTAATATAAAGCCACAACAAGTAATTTCATGGAAACCCAAGGGCAACAAAAAAGCCCATCAGAAAAAAAAAATCACAACTCAAGACACAGGAAATTTACCTAAATCAAAAATCATGGTCACACACTCTGTCGTAAAAAAGCCTCTCTCATCTCTCCTCTCCCTTCCTCTCTCAAATCACATCTTCTAGTTTCATATGACCCAGTTCAGCTAAAGGAGCTGTTCAGGTCCATCATCCACCCATTTTGTAATTGATCTATATATGCTACTTCAAATCCTTGAGAAAGTACAATTCATTGACATTGATTAGAAATAGACTGGCATCTTGGGGTACTCATCCTTCACAATCATGTATGCTGGTGGGTTGAGGAGTAGGGCAAAGTCATTAAAATATTTTAATGCTGTGAAGAGGACTGGCCATGATAAAAGAAGAAGTAGGATTTGGACAAAAACCTCAATTTACTTGTTATGATATTTTTCCTGCTCTCAAAGTGAAAGGGTAAAGTTTTTAAACTACAAAGCCTAAGTTAAAATGTAGAGGATAAGATTAAGATTTGTTTCAAGTTCTGTGAAGTTTTTAAAGTTCTGTTAAGTTGCAATTTCCTGAAGTGAAATTAAGTTCTATTTTCCTGGAACCTGCAATTCATGTAGAAGCTAAAAACAACCCCCTCCCAGAAATCGTGCAGTCTAGCACGGACACACGTCAGGGCTCAGACCAATCAGTTTGAATGTGTACCCCGCTGTAGGAATGACCAATCACCCCCCGCCCGACCTGCTCCCGCCAATGAATGTGCTAATCAGGTCTCAGAGTTGTTGTTCAATTTTCCCGCACCTCATGATGATTTGTTCTGATGTATGCAAAGCCCCCCCGCCCTCTCCAAAAAGTGTACTTAAGCTCTGCCTGACCTCTGCTCTGGGCTCTGGGCTGCTCTATCTTCCTGAGTGAGCCTGGAGCCTCAGCATGCTGAATCAATAAAACCCCTTCTGCCAATTGCATGGAGCCGGTCTCTTGTGGTCTCTCCGACGCTTCGCCGGACCCTTACAATAGGAATGTAATAGAAAATTGTTCTTCATGATTTTTTTTTTACTTTCTAGCCTTTTCCTTAGATATGGGTTGACTCAGAGTTGAATGCTATCTTGCTTGCACAAGCCACATCCATATTAATTTATGATTTGGTTTCTTTTCAACTGGTATGAAAACTAAAAAAGAGCTTTAAAAATAAGTGATATAGGGTCAGGGATGTGGCTCAGTGGTAGAGTGCTTGCCTAGCATGTACAAGGCCTGGGGTTCAATCCCCTGCACTACAAAAAAGTGATATGAGATTTGCTTTAAAATAATTGTGGCAGTGCTAGGGGACTGAGAAATAAGAATGGTAGGAGTACAAGGTTAAGAGAATAATTCTACAAAATGGGCCCACTGTGCTGACCCCCACATGTTTTCTTTGCCAAAAAGTAATTTTCCTTCAGCCCTACCTGGCCTAAGTGAACAGGATATGTCACATTCCTCAGCAAACTGAGGAATTGGGGTGGGGGGGCCGCTTGAGCAGTGAGGACTGGTTATCAAAGAGAGAACAATGGATTGCTTATCAAAGAGAGAACTATGGGTTACTAACCAACCTCCAAGATCTTGCTTGTTGGTACTCTGGGTTGTTAAGAATTAACCTCCTCTGAGCTCCTGCCTTTGGTCAAGGATACAGGAAGAAAGAGAAGACAGTAATTAAAGAGGGAGATTCTGGGGTCTATAAGAAAGCAAGTTGCACCCCCTCCCACAGGCTTTTGGCCCCAAGGCCATTCTCAAACTTGGGAAGTTGAAGGCTTTGATGCTCCCTCAAACGATGTTCTGTGAGTGCATTGGAAGCAGTGGGAGCTTTTCTTTTTTTCAGTTACTTATATTTGGCAAGCGAGGTGTGGAGGTGGGGGTGAGGGAGTTTCATTTCCATATTCTTCTTATTGTGTTTTTCTGCTTTCTCCAACTCTCTGCATCTGTTCGCTCACTTAAAAAAAAATAGAAGTAGGCTGGTTTACGGACACTAGCTTAAGCAAGAAGCCTGATTACACTTGCTAAGCCTTTTAGTAGCAATATTAAAGAATTGATTAAAATGCTGAGACCACAGTACCTGCCCAGAGAGACAAAGAATGAGTATGCTAGTAGTTCCCTGCTGTAAGTTTCTGCAGTCATTTGTTGAAATATCTTGAGGAAGTGAGTCAGTTTTTATTTCAGTATGCAGGGTGACATAAAGTGATATGACATACCAATTTTTTAACGATAAAACTGGAGGGAATAAAATTCCCTCTTTCTCCTCCTCCCTCCATGACACCTAATAAAGCCACTTCCAGAATAAAATAGTCCTACTGCCCATTGAGTTTCTTTTCTCAAACTCATAAGTGTGGACGTTGGAAAGGACTGCTTTCCCTTTGTTTAACCACTTTAGTATGACTAACTCACGAACAGACAGGAGCAAGGCAATTTGCTCCTCCATTTTCCTTCTCGGGTATGAGGCAGCAGCATGCATTCTGAATCACACAGAGTCCACTCTTTGCAATGCAGGCTGTAAGCTCAGAGGGGCTAATAATCAAATTAGGCTTCTAACAAATGGCAATTTATAATGCTGAAACTAATGAGAGGTCAAAGAACTAAACTCTGCAAGGAGTTTTAATTATCCTGTCCTTTGTGACTCCACAAGAACATTTTTAAAGGAATACTGTCGCACAGTATTCAACTGGTACTTTCAGTTTCATTAAGAAGCTTTACATAACCTATTACATAAATGGGAAATACACACTTTATTTCCAAAAAGAGCAGGTACCTAAAACCTTTTTGTTGATGGAAAGAAAGTGCTGTCTTGGTTTGATGTTCAATTAGAATACCATTCATGGAACACTTTGCTTCCCACAGCACTGCTTGAATGCAGGAACAGAACCTCTCTTCAAGGGAATCGCCAGATTGGAGAGCATATATAAAGAGAATTACTGAAATGAATGACTAATGACAACTAGATTTTTCTCTCTTTGTTTCCTGTGCCATTTAACTTTTTTTTTAATTCCACTTCCTTCAGCCACTTGAACTTTCACAGACCACTACCACACCCACCACCTCTGTGAGCCAAAATACTTTTCTCTCAGGGCCTTTCTTCTGAGCTTTGTTTGTTAGGAAGGGAGTGGCAAAGTCCACTAAGGTATCACCTGAACAGAGACCATCTCAGAAAAATAAAAACAAAACACTGTTATACTTAAAAGCTGGAGAAATGATTAATTTGAAGGCACTTGAGATTTTAACATCAATAGACTGTGAGCTATGCTGGTTTGGAATAGCTTTTGCTTACCAAAGGGGTTAACTGTCCAAAGGTAATGTCCACCCGTCAAGTCAATTTAAGGCCAAAGAATGCATCTGGGCAAAGGGCTTTCTTTTATCAATAACTGCATCAATAAAACAGCAAATGGAACACAAGAAAATCGAGTATATCCATAACATCAGGGCAATAAGACAACTAGCCCAGAGCATAGGAGGAGTCTGGGTGTTGAACTATTTGGCCTTTTTAAAAAAAGAAAAAGAAGAAGTATTAAAATATAAAAGCAAAGACAAGGAAATTGGAAACAATGCAAATTTTAACAGTTTTCTTCCTGGAAATGAAGACAGTGGAAATTCTGCTAAACCCTCAATCAGTCACACCTCACCATGTGACATCACTTTATTGTTCTTGTAAATATTCAGCCCTGGAATCAAACTAATTTTAAGTTCTGTCACTGACTAGCCATGTAGTCTTGATCAGGTTACCGAAACCTTTCAAAGACTCAGTCTCTTCATTTGCAAAATTTGGAAAATAGCAAGGTAGAAAGAGTACAGGCTTTAGAGGCAAACTGCCTGGGTTCAAATCCTCTGCTTCATCATGGACTGGAAGTATGCCCTTAAGTAAATTTCATAACCTCTCTGTGGCTCAATTCCCCACTCAGGTGATCATTGTCATGACCTCACAGGGTCACTGTGGGAATTACAGAACACATGTAAAGCATCTGGTATGAGGTTAATAAACTCATCATTAATACCTCCTCCAAAGGTTGTTGAAAGAATGAAACTAGCTGATGAATGAAAAAGCTTTTAGTTCATTATATACATGCTCGCTAATAAGTGCTAAGTAAGTGCTAACTTGCAGAAGAAAAAATTTTCTGTATCCCGTTATGTTTAGTAGTTGGGAGCCTGTGAATTAAAATAACAAAAGACAGATTAAAAGGAGAAAAGGTCCAGATTTATATTAATGTATACAGGGAGTTCACAGAAAAGTGAAACTTTTATACCATGTTAAGAAAAGGACTTTTATACCATGTTAAGAAAGGAATGAGGTTTGGGCCTTAAGGGATGATAAATCACTAGGGAGTGGCTAGGACAAAAATGGGAACCTAATGGAGAATAAGGGTTATTTTAGTAAGGTCTGTGTATGTAAACTAATCTCAGTGATTTTCCATCTCCAGTAATGGGTGGTGAAAAACCAGCCTCTATCTCAGAGCAAAGCCTGTCTAAGGAAGGGACATGGCCTTTGTCCTTGGAAAAACCCACAGAGCATTCCTAGGCACATTCCCACCCTGCTAAGTTGTTTATCTACAAATAACAGGAGAGATCTGCTGCGCCAGGTGTCCCTGACTCAGTCAGGCTAGGTGGGGACCCATAGCAGCTCCCAGCAGCCACCAATCAGCATGAGACAGGGAAATACCTGGGATGCCAGATGACCCTCCCAGTATTTTATGGTGGTTGATAACATGTTGGGAAACCATGTAGTTCAGCATGTACACCCCTCTTGGCTTAAACCAATCAGTTCAAATGAATACCCCTTTTGTACTGACCAATCACCCCTACCCAACTTGTTCCCACCAGTGAATGTGCTAATCATGTTTTAGAGTTGTTATTTGATTTTCCCGTGGTGTGTGATGATTTGCTATGATGTATGTGAAGTTCCTGCCCTCTCCAAAGAATGTATAAAACTGCTGCAAACCCTGGGCTCGGGGTCTCTCAGCGTCCAGTTGCTGTGTGTGCGCGCTTAGGACGGAGCTAGCTCACAATAAACACTTCTTTGCTGCTTACATCGATCTTGGGTCTCTGGTGGTCTTTGGGGGTCCCAAATTCGAGCATAACAGTGGCTCTTCACTTTTTCGAATAGGGGAGAAATTGGTAAAGGGAGGGCAGAGCACTTTTTCTGCATTTGTTGTTTCTCATTTGTTTTAAGCATAATTATAATTATTGATTAATTTATTTTTGGTACCAGGGATTGAACCCAGAGGCACTTAGCCATTGAGCCACATCCCCAGTCCTTTTTCATATTTTATTTAGACACAGAGTCTTGCTAAATTGCTTATGGCCTCAGTAAGTTGCTGAGGCTGGCTTTGAACTTGCAACCCTCCTGACTCAGCCTCCTGTGCCACTGCACCCAGCTGAGAAAAATTCTTATGTCAATGCAGCATGTTTTGGGTGCAGCACACTCTACACTTCACTAGCTTTCATTGTGTATTTTCCTTTTGACTCTGCAATTAAGGTCCTAAAGGATGGATCTTATATTTCTTTCTCTAGACTGAAAAGTCTATTACTGTGTTATATGCAAAATGAAGGGACTCATGTATAGTCAAAGGAAAAAAACAAGTGAAAAAACTCTTTATGAAAAAGTAGAAACTTGGACTGGGGTTGTGGCTCAGCAGTAGAATGCTGGCCTAGCATGTGTGAGGCCCTGGATTCAATCCACAGCATCATATACAAATAAATAAATAAAATAAAGGTATTGTGTCCAGCTACAATTAAA
This sequence comes from Callospermophilus lateralis, assembly GCF_048772815.1. Taxonomy (NCBI): domain Eukaryota; kingdom Metazoa; phylum Chordata; class Mammalia; order Rodentia; family Sciuridae; genus Callospermophilus; species Callospermophilus lateralis. The sequence goes on from NC_135325.1 coordinate 71,815,765, forward strand.
AAATAAATATATTTTTTTTTCTTTTAAACATAGAATTTTATTATCAGGTTACTAAATGCGAAAAAATGTATTTTTTTTAATTTCTTTTTTTTTATTGGTTGTTCAAAACATTACAAAGCTCATGACATATCATCTTTCATGCATTTAATTCAAGTGGGTTATGAACTCCCATTTTTACCCCAATTACAAGTTGCAGAATCACATTGGTTACACATCCACATTTTTACATAATACCATATTAATGACCGTTGTATTCTGCTACATTTCCTAACCCCTACTATCCCCCCTCCCATTCCCTCTCATCTTCCCTCTCTACCCCATCTGCTGTTGCTTAATTCTCTCCCTTGTTTTTTTCCCCTTTCCCCTCACAAACTCTTATATGTAATTTTGTGTAACAATGAGGGTCTCCTTCCATTTCCATACAGTTTCCCTTCTCTCTCCCTTTCTCTCCCCACACTCGTCTCTGTTTAATGTTAATCTTTTCCTCATGCTCTTCTTCCCTGTTCTGTTCTTAGTTGCTCTCTTTATATCAAAGAAGACATTTGGCATTTGTTTTTTTAAGGATTGGCTAGCTTCACTTAGCATAATCTGCTCTAATGCCATCCATTTCCCTGCAAAATCCATGATTTTGTCATTTTTAGTGCTGCGTAATACTCCATTGTATATAAATGCCACATTTTTTTTATCCATTCATCTATTGAAGGGCATCTGGGTTGGTTCCAGAGTCTAGCTATTGTGAATTGTGCTGCTATGATCATTGATGTGGCAGTATCCCTATAGTATGCTCTTTTAAGGTCCTCAGGGAATAGACCGAGAAGGGCGATAGCTGGGTCAAATGGTGGTTCCATTCCCAGCTTTCCCAGGAATCTCCATACTGCTTTCCAAATTGGCCGCACCAATTTGCAGTCCCACCAGCAATGTGCAAGAGTACCCTTTTTTAAAAAGTAGAAACTCAAATATCAAAACTGTGGACTCACCAGTAGTGATGGTGCAAGCCTGTAATCCTAGCCATTTGGGAGGCTGAGGCAGGAGGGTCACAAATTCAAAGCTAACCTTAGCAATATAGCTAGTCCCTAAGCAACTTAGAGAGACCTGTCTCAAAAAATAAAAGGGCTGAGGATGTAGCCCAGTGGTTAGACATACCTGGATTCAATCCCTAATACCAAGGACAAAATAAAACAAAACAAAACAAAAAACTGGAATTATAGCCCATGAAGAGATTAGGATTATTAAAATGGATGGTCTAGTCAAACAGTATGGCTGATTTTTGGTGGGTTATGAATATCACCAAGACAACAATCTAGCAATTGATTTCTTACTTGAAACTATTGATGATGACAACTGTTGATTTAGCCAAAAATAAACATAAATAGCCAAATTAAAGTATTACATATCTTAAAGGAATTCTCACTTGAGATTTCTGTGAATGACCTTCACAAATTTCATACGTCTTTAAACCACCACAAACTTCCTTTATAAACTTTGCTTTATCCATATAACACATTTACCATTATTTACTTAATATATTTTTTCTTTAACTTAAATTGTTTTTAGTACTTATTTGAAAGAGAGCATTTATCTCATTACAGCAAATGAAAAGCAGTATCATTTGTCATACGTAGAAGCCAAGTGTAAAAATAAATATACTGAAAACAAAACAATGTTCTCAAACTCCAGTTAAATGTTGTTGCCTGGCAAAGGCTCCTGAGCCTGTGGCCTTGAGGTCTGCTTTTTCTGTTAAAAAGTTTAATTAGAATGTGTCAGAAAAATGTTCAAGACATACTTGTACCAAAGGGAGAAGTGAGAAAAGAATTTAAAAGGGAAAACTTCCTCTTTAGGTGATTCTGTATAATTTAACATCTATAACATCTGTGGATCACCTGAAATCATTTTGTGCACCACCACCTCCTCTGGCAACTTACTGAATAGGTGATTAATGAAGAATGTTTTCTGGCTCTTCGGAGACCTTTAGCAGTGTTTTTCAGGAGTATAGCCTTTGGGTCACTTGCATCAGAATCACCTATAGGTGCTTGTTTAAACAAGGGAGCAGAGGAAGATAACTAATAAATTGTTATTTAATATAGGGAGGCTAAAATCCAGAAAAGTATTTTTCATTTTTATTAATGCATTATCATTTTACACAATAGTGGGATTCATCATGTCATATTTATATATACACTTAACATAAATTGATCAATGGCATTCCTCTCTACTTTCCTTTCCCTTTCCCTCCTCCTTCCCCCAATCTGCTTGCTCTATTCTATTGATCCCACTTCTATTATTAGTAGTATTATTTTAATTATTGTATTATAATTGTATATATATAACACAGTATTGATTGTGATATACTTTTAGCTGGACTTAGTATAACAGAAAACTACATTTTCATACATTTAAACATTTTATAATATATAAATGTAACATTTAAAAATGTAATTTTCCATTAAATTATGGTTATAACAGAAACACACGGGATTGCGATGCAAAATAACCAGGGCTAAATTGTAGACATTTTTTAAAGTGTTAGGGATTGAACCCAGGGGGGCTTTACCACTGAGCCACATCCCCAGCCCTTTTTATTTTTTATTTTGAATCAGGGACACACTAAGTTGCTTAGGGCCTCACTAAATTGCTGAGGCTGGCTTTAAACTTATGATTTTCCTGCCTCAGCTCCCTGAGCAACTGGGACTTTAGGTATTTGCCACCATGCCCTGATATACAGGTTCAAGAAGACTGAATCCACCCTATAGATAATAGAAAAACTGAAAGAAAGAGTGAAAGAAGAATTCAGCTAAAAGAGGTAATCTGTCCCAGAACCAAACAACAAGGCTACAGCCCCATTTGGTGTGTGTGTGATGGGGGAGAAGCTTTGTATTTAATTGGAGTATTTTAATTGCAAAATGAGATAAAAAGGGAAAGGAAATGGGGGCAAAAGAGAGAGAGAGAGAAAGAAAGAGAAAGACAAAGAGAGAAAGGCTTCCAACATGAGGGAATAAAAAGATCCGCAGGAGGAAGAGATTGATTTACAAGAAAAGATGAAAGGAATTTAAAATGTGACTTTGTTAAGTGATCACTAAGCAGGGGTGTGATAACAGTTTACAAATGTTTAAATTGTATACTAAAAAGAGGAGGAGGAATTTGTTAAGCAAGAATAAGGAGGGTTAATTAGACATTAAGAGGATGTAATTGATCAAATTCTCATTCCATATAACTCAAGCTAAGCATTCTTGCTCTGCATAGTTACAACTTCTTCCCTAAGGGATAGGCTTTACTGATCTTCCCCTGAAATAAAAGGAGCCTGAACATTGAGCTGGTGTTTATCCTTTGATTCTACCACATTCCTCCTAACTCCCAGGCAAGTGTGTCTGTTTTACCTCCACACCTCTTCCAAAGTTGCAGCCTCTACTCCCATGGAGCAAAGCCTACAGGCCTAGGAGCCCCAGCACATTAAGAGCATCTTAGTAGTCTATACTAGAGCTTTAGAGACCTCCTCCACTTCTGAAGCTGAGAAATTGGCTGGCAGCAAGACTAGACTCTGACAAAAACAGACTCATTTTAAAATGTCTTTGACACCCTTTTAGTACAAACCCCAGTTCAAGGTTTCAAGAGGTCAGAGGACTATGTAAATGTTTCTCTAAGAGGAAAAAGGAAGCAAAGAGATACCATTCATATATATGGAATGACTTAATGTGTTACCTTTGGGAATGTTGATAGTGATTAATTTAAAAGAGTGTTATAAAGAAAGTGAAAAGGTTGGGCGAACATCGGAGGAAAAGACCACCAAGAGACCGTCTCATGCAACAGCAAAGGGTTTATTGGGGGTCCAGAATGCTGGGGCTCAGAGCTCACTTCAGAAGAGCAGAGAACAAAGAGCCCCGAGAACAACTTGAGCATAGTTTATATACATTCTTTAGAGAGGGCAGGGACTTTACATACATCATAGCCTCCTTTAGTAAATCATCATATACCACGGGATAATCAAATAACAACTCTAAAACATGATTAGCACATTCATTGATGGGAACAGGTCGGGCAGGGGGTGATTGGTCAGCCCTGAGAAGGGGTATACGTTTAAACTGATTGGTTGAAGCCCTGAGATGTATACGTGCTGAGCTGCATGGTTTCTGGGAAGGGGTTGTTAAGTAACTAGGTGGTCAGGGAAGATTTCGACACACATCTAATGGGCAGTTCCGGGAATTGTCTTAACTGCCACAGGAATTTCAGGTTCTGAGTGCAGCTTAGAAACTTTACAAAACCTGGTTCTTTACGTTTCAATTTCAATTTCTTTTATTCTTTCAAAAGGAAGATGCACCCTGCACAGTGGTGCACACCTGTTATCCCAGTGACTCAGGAGATTGAGGCAGGAGGATTTTAGGTTTGAATCCAGCCTCAGCAACTTAGTGAGACCCTCTCTCAAAATTAAAATTAAAAAGAAGAAGAACTGGGGCTACAGATCAGTGGTAAAGCACTCCTGGGTTCAATCCCCAGTACCAAGGGGGAGGGGGTTTAGGAGGAAGACAAAAAGATGCTTGAATCAAATAAATGAAATCTAAAGTTACAGTTTTAGTCACTTGGGTACTCGAGTGCCGAGATCCTTGCCGGGAAGAGGAATACCATCAATAGTTCCCAGTTTACCACATTAATGACTCTAAAGTGCTGCTGCCAAATCCCAAACTGGTGACACCTAAGAATACCTTCCAAATGTGGTATCAATGCCTCATATTCCCTCTTCTGCTCCCTGCCAATTTAGAGACATTACCCTATGAGTGCCTTGTAGAACCTGCTTACTGTCATCACAGCATGGCAGTATATAACTTCAAATGGTCAACATAATATTCACATTTACACAAGAATCCACATGTGCCACCTGTATTTTCTCTTCTAGTCATTTTCTGGTTTCATGATGGCTCATTTTTCTTTTGACTCACATGAGCTTAGAATGGTATTCATTTCAATCAGCCAAAAATTTCCTGACTAAATTATTAAGTTAAAAAATGTAGCATAAGCAGTCTAATTTGAGACTCCATCTAGACTAGACTGAGAAGCAGAAATGCAGAGGAAGGGCTTAAAATACACCACTTGATGGATGGCCTGAATCATTGCTGGGATTCTTTCATCTATATGTTTTATACAATAAAGAAGCACTATACTTTGCAAAGAATTTCACATAACCGTGGGAGATTCTCTTTCAGTGTGTTTTAATTGGGTTTAATATAAAAGTTATTTCACTACCCTCTTCATTACCAGAATATTTTTTTCTATCTGAAGTAGATAAAACAAAAGTTTAATTCCTAAGGCTGTGAGTTGCTATAGTGGACTTGTGTTGCTTTTGTTTGTCCATGACTGTTGCCCCCTTCCCTTAGGGGTAATAGTTTATAGATTTTTAATTCTGCTCTGGTTTTAGGTATGATCTCATGACACAGAAGAGGTTTTATGACTCAGGTCTGCCAGTCAAAATACACATCTGTCTAGTCCAGTGATTGGCCCAAGAATGAATATTTGATTCAAGACATAGCAGCCAAAGTGTTTCTGTGGAAATCAATGTATGCACGTCTGGAGTGGGTGATCGTCATTCTCCCATTCCTATGCCTCTTTGGAGGAGTCTCTATGAGACTCAAAATAAGCAGAAATGACATATGCAGAGAAAGTCAGAGCTCCTGGATCTAGCTGTGTCTGGAGTTATGAAAACTGCCCTTCAACTTCACAGGCACATTTACCAATTAGTTCACTTTTTTTCTGCCTCAGTTAGTTTTCCATTGAACTTCTGCCATTGCAACGAAAATATCCCCAAATAAGGCCTATCAGTGCTATTTAGGGAAAATAAATTAAATACAGAGGTATTTTTTCACCTTATGCAATCGGCATCTTTTTCAGAAATTGAGAGAAAACCTAAATGTTGTGAATCAACTTGTACAAAATCAAAAATAACACATTGCTGCATGGCGAGGTGGTGCATGCCTATAATCCCAGAGACCTGGGAGTCTGAGGCAGGAGGGTCACAAGTTTAAGGCCAGCCTCAGCAATTTAGAAAGACCCAAGGGAAGTTAGTGAGACCCTGTCTTAAAATTTAAAAAAATAAAATAAATAAAAAAGGCTGAGGATGTGGCTCAGGGATTGAGTACCCCTGGATTCAATCCCTGGTATGTATTATGTATGCATGTATGTATAAATAAATATACAAACTAATAAAAACATATTGCTAAGAGGAAACTCATCAGGGTTCTTTCATGCTACAGGTTATTTATTTGTGTGTTTTAAGAAAAAGTATAACTATCTAAATGGAGAGAACCAAGAAACATTTGGTGATTCAGGGAGGGCTAGTGAGCAACAAATTTAGTGATTTCATTACTTATGGATTTAATTCTCAACCTTGTGGGATTAGAAATTTGATTTAGTTGGTGAACTAAGATGGGATCTGTCCCTCAGGGGAGGATCCCTTTAAGCAAGTTCACAGAGACTAAAATAGAAAACCAAAATGCCAACTGATCAATGGACAATGAGAAAGACATCCATTGGACTAGAATCTTTACCTAAATGGATCACTGCATTCTCTTCTTTAGGATACAAGTTGCATCATGATAGTCTGGATCCAGCCAAAAAAAAAATGTTTTTGTAGGTCTGTGTTATAGAACTTATAATGTTTGTAATTATAGAACAAATAGTGAAATTTCACATTACAATCTAGATTTCCAACTTCTCTTGAAAAACTGGAATACCTACCAACATTGGCTCTTCCTTCTATGCCATTGATTACCTAGATCTGAGTAGTAGCTGAGTTTGTCTATAGGACATGTACTCTCCAATATACCAGAGCACCCATCAAGCCCATTTTACTCATTTATATTCCTGTCCTGGCCTAACTATGCATGTGAGTTTTATACATTTTGGAATGAAAATTACAAACTCCTTCCTGGCCCCTAGACTCATGGGCTAGTTCAAGGAAGGAAAATGAGCAAAGCCAATGCAATTAGAATGAATCTCAGGAATTTCCCTGGGAACACTGGAGCAAAGATGTTCACTTCTTTTCTGGTGCATATGAAAAAGGAAACATGGATACCAGCATGATGCTGACAATCATTCTGAGACTCTAAGGTAAGCAAGTCCTATGATGACAACGTATATCAAGGAAGACACAGAGACACCAAAAGAAATAAGATCTTTGGGGATTCCATAGAGTTACAGGACCAAGTCTTATCTAAAAGTTATGTAGGATAATAAATGATCTTATTATTTAAGTGATTTTGAGTTGAGTGATTTGCCACAAAAAGTATTCTCCTCTAACATGAGAAAGGTTTTTTTTTTTTCCTCCAATAGAATCACTAGCAAACCATTATTATGCATGGAAAATATGCAAGGTCCTGAAACAAAACAAGTTTACTATCCTCAGCTACCATATATACTAAAATCAGAGTTTGTTTCACTTACTGAATCCTGATTTTAATCCCACCTTCATGAGATTGTACCTAGTTCACCTGGAATAGAATTTTTCTATGAAGAATTCCCAAAATTTTTATGGCTCAAATAAATCTTTTGTGCTTTGTCCACATATGACTAATTGTGTATCATTATATGAAGATTTTATATTTGTGAGTCAATTGTATTTTCCTAATCTCCAAGTTCCATGTGAGATTATGTATATCTTTCTTTATGTACTGTAAATAAGAACATATATTACTGCATATGCTTGTGATCTACTTCAGACATTTCAAAAAACAGGAACATATCTCTTATCTAAATAATTATTATTTGGCAACTCTAGCAAATCTGAAATGCAGATAAAAGTCAAGAAGAAACAAACTTCTTTTTATTTTAATTTGTTATATATGACAACAGAATGCATTACAATTCATATTACACATATAGAGCAGAAGTTTTCATATCTCTGGTTGTACACAAAGTAGAGTCACACCATTCATGTCTTTATAAATGTACTTAGGGTTCCTACCACTATACCTCTTCCCTTCCCCCCTCCCCTTTTCCCCTTTTCCTTATCTAGAATTCATTTAATGCTCCCTCCCCACCCCACCCCCTAGAGCACGTTATGGATCAGCATCCTTAAATCAGAGAAACCATCCAACATTTGGTTTTTTGAGATTGGCTAATTTCACTTAGCATTATATTCTCCAGCTCCATATATGTACCAGCACATATCATGATTTTATTCTCTTTTAATGCTGAATAATATTCCATTGTGTATATATACCACATTTTCTTTATCCATTCATCTACTGAAGGGCATCTAGTTTGGTTCCACAATTTAGCTGTTGTGAATTGTGCTGCTATAAACATTGACGTGGCTATGTCCATGTAGTGTGCTGGTTTTAAGTCCTTTGGATATAGACCAAGGAGTGGGATAACTGGGTCAAATGGTGATTCCATTCCCAGTTTTGCAAGGATCCTTCATAACTGCTTTCCATATTGGCTGCACCAATTTACAGTCCCAACGGCAATGTATGAGTGTGCATTTTTCCCCTGTATCCTTGCCAACACTTACTGTTGTTCATATTCTTAATAGCTGCCATTCTGACTGGAGTGAGATGAAATCTTAGAGTAGTTTTGATTTACATTTCTCTAATTGCTAGAGATGTTGAACGTTTGTTCATATATTTGTTGATGGATTGTATATCTTTTTTCTGAGAAGTGTCTCTTCAGTTCTTTGGCCCATTTATTGATTGGGTTATTAGTTTTTGTTTGTTTGTTTTTTTTTGTTTTGGGGGGGTTAAGATTTTTGAGTTCTTTATATATTCTAGAGATTAGTGCTCTATCTATGTGCATGTGGTAAGAACTTGTTCCCAATTAAGTAGGCTCTGTATTCACCTCACTGATTGTTTCTTTTGCTGAAAAGAAGCTTTTTCGTTTGAATCCATCCCATTTATTGATTCTTGATATTATTTTTTTTAAAGAGAGAGAGAGAGAGAGAATTTTTCAATATTTGTTGTTTATTTTTTGGCAGACATGACATCTTTGTTTGTATGTGGTGCTGAGGATCGAACCCCGGCCGCACGCATGCCAGGCAAACGCGCTACCGCTTGAGCCACATCCCCAGCCCGATTCTTGATATTAATTATTGTGCTATAGGAGTCTTATTAAGGAAGTTGGGGCCTAATCTAACATTATGTAGATTTGGGCCTACTTTTTCTTCTAATAGGCACAGTATCTCTGGTTTAATTCCTAGGTTCTTGAGGAAAACTACCCCATTTACAATAGCATCAAAAAATAAAATAAAATAAAATACGTGGGAATCAACTTAATGAAGGAGGTTAAAGACCTCTACAATGAAAACTACAGAATGTTAAAGAAAAAAATTAAAGAAGACCTTAGAAGATGGAAAGATCTACCTTGTTCTTGGATAGGCAGAATTAATATTGTCAAAATGACCATACTACCAAAAGCACTATACAGATTTATTGCAATTCTGATCAAAATCCCAATGACATTCCTCATAGAAATAGAAAAAGTAGTCATGAAATTCATCTGGAAAAATAAGAGACCCAGAATAGCTAAAGCAATCCTTAGCAAAAAGGATGAAGCAGGTGGCATCACTATACCAGACCTTAAACTATACTACAGAGCAATAGTAACAAAAACAGCATGGGATTGGCACCAAAATAGACTATTAGGCCAGTGGTACCGAATAGAGGACACAGAGACTAACCCACATAATTACAGTTATCTTACATTTGACAATGGCACCAAAAACATACACTGGAGAAAAGATAGCCTCTTCAACAAATGGTGCTGGGAAAATTGGAAATCTATATGCAACAAAATGAAATGAAACCCCTATCTCTCACCATGCAAGAAGAAACAAAGTTCTATGAAGCCCAATTACATAGAATCACATTACCTTACTCAGATACCCCCTCAGAGTTACTTACTCTTACTTTTCACAGAATTCAAACAAAAGGGGTGTTCTGATTTCTTAGGCCATAAATGTTTACAAGTAGTTAACTAGAAGTGTGTGTAAACATGTTAAATGCAGGCACTACTGACAACAAAAATGAGGATACAGTTAACAATGGTTGATGGTTCTAATGAAAGATAGAATGGAAGAGACAAAAACATAGAAGATAGAGAAATTCAGAGAAAGAAAGAGAAACAAACCCCCAAAACATAACATTATTATAAAGCCAAGAGAATCTGAAATACATGAACTGGCAATGAGAACACAGTATCATGTACAGGTTAGTACAGTAGCTGCCATTTGATGAGCCTGGTTAAATAGAAAGTTAAATTATAATTAATACTTTAAGAATTCACATAACTCATCATATATTTTTTAAAGTATTTCTTCCAAAAAAAAAACTAAGCTTGTGGTTTTCAAAGGAATGTACTCCAGTTACAAGAAATAATTCAGTTCCTGGAATACAGTAGGAACTATATTTATCAGATCCTAGCAAATTTATTTTGCATTCTTGGAGATAATTTGTCTACTAATTGAAAATGTGTGTGTATATACATAAGTGTCTGTGTGTCTGTGAGTTTCTATCAATGGAACAGATCATTTATAAGAAACATTACTTACCTACAAAAAGTGGTAATAAGATACAATGCTTTTCAGCTGTAAATTGAGCAATATTGTGAGAAAAGAATTTTAATTCATAATTGAATTTATGTGAAAAGTCTTATAAAAGCATTAAAGTAAAATAATTCCTCTTTATTTAAAAGAATAAAATAGGTAAAACTAGAACTGTCCAAAAAATATCTAGTACAGTGTATTGTGCTGCATGTCACATAAACTTTCACCAACCACAAACTTTCCCAAAGTAAAATTCTACCATGCAACACTTTATTTTGACATAATTTTTCCACATCCACAAGAATTTGTTTTGAGTTATCTGAATTACTTCTGTTTGAGATAATTTTAAAAGAAGGGGATGTGGAATGGATAAGAGAAGAGGTGGCAAATAGTTGGATGAGGAAGAGTTAGGGTTTTATAGTACAGTCATAAAAGAGAGGAATCTTGACCTTGGGACTGCATCTGTTAGCAAGGGAAGAGAATAGGATGTGTGAAATGTTCTTTAGCATCATGATAATATCTTGGAATAGGGAGGCACTACAATGATTCTTAAAGTCTTAAAATCAGAAAAGCACCTAACACTTAATTGGAGGGAAATGGGCTGGGGATGTGGCTCAAGCGGTAGCGCGCTCGCCTGGCTTGCGTGCGGCCCAGGTTTGATCCTCAGCACCACATACAAACCAAGATGTTGTGTCCGCCGAAAACTAAAAATAAATAAATAAATAAATAAAAAATAATTGGAGGGAAACACACACACACATACACACACACACACACACACACACACACCAAATTGTCATTAATAGGCATAACATCCATAATAAAGCAAAATCAATTTAGTTTCTGATCACTAAAAAAAGGAAGGCCAGGGGTGGATCCAAATTTTATTGGCCTGGGCTGGGAACGTGGCTCAAACAGTAGTACGCTTGCCTGGCATGCGTGCGGCCCGGGTTTGATCCTCAGCACCACATACAAACAAAGATGTTTTGTCCGCCAAATACTAAAAAATAAATATTAAAATTCTCAAAAAAAAAAAACAAATTTTATTGGCCTGAGGTTTGGAGGGCTCTCTTTTAGAAAAAGAATGCAAAATTATAAGTACAAAACTAAAGACAAAATACACAGTAATCTGAACAAAATGCAGCTAAATATCCTACTTTTGCAAATTTTACAAAAACATATGGTCATGTGAACCTATGGTATTGTGAACACAATAGCTTTGGAAGACACCCTGCAAGTGGCAGGCTGAACTATAAACTTCATTGCCTTGTGGTAAATTTACCTCTGAGAGATGTAATCATTTGTGTCTTGTATGTAAGAAATGATAAATATAAATTAATTATATAGAAATGTTTATTTATATACCCAGAGTTATACAAACTGTGAGGTTTGGGGACCCAATCTTTCAAACTTCCTATTCTGCTTAAGACTTCTGACGCTAACTATATGGATTTAGAGAGTAACTACAAAGTTAGACAGCACAATCCCTGAAATTGTCTCCACTTCTCATATCAACTGCAAGTTCAAGGGGTTCATGAAACCATTCTCAGTTTTGATAATTCACAGTGAGGGCTCATGGAACTCACTAAAATATACTGTACTCATAGGTATGATATGCTCAAGTTCGGGACCCCCAAAAGACCACCAGAGACCAAGATCCATGTAAGCAGCAAAGAGGTGTTTATTGCGAGCTAGCTCAATCCTCCATGAGCACACAGCAACTGGTGACTCTGAGAGGCCCAATCCCAGGGTTTACAGCAGTTTTATACACTCTTTGGGGAAGGCAGGGACCCCCACATACATCCTAGCATCTCTTAGCAAATCATCACACACCACGGGAAAATCATAAAACAACTCTAAAACATGATTAGCGCATTCACTGGCAGGAACAAGTTGGATAAGTGTGATTGGCTAGTACAAGAGGGGGATTTGTTTGAACTGATTGGTTTAAGCCATGAGGGGTATACCTGCTGAACTATATGGTTTTCCAACACGTTATCAACCACCATAAACTACTGGGGGCGTCATCTGGCATCCCAGGTATTTCCTTGTCTCATGCTGACTGATGGTTGTTAGGGGGTTGCTATGGGTCCCCACCTAGCCTGACTGAGTCAGGGATACCTGGCTCAAAGATCTCTCCTGCTATTTGCACACAAACAACTCAGCAGGGTGGGCATGTGCCTAGGAGTGGGTTTTTCCAAGGACAAGAGCCACGCCCCCTTCCTTGGACAGGCTTTGCTCTGAGGTAGAGGCTGGTTTCTCAAAAATGGAGTCACATCAGTTTCTCAGATACAGTTTACTAAGGAAAAAGTGTACAGATGCATAGAAAAAGGCACATAGGTCAGAGTACAGGAGGGTAACACAAAGCTTTCATTGTCCTCAGGATGCCCTGGCCTCTCAGTAAAGATGTGTGATAATATGCACAATACTAACAATCAAGGAATCTCATTTTGGCATAGGAGTCCAGAGTTTTCACTGGGGCTATATTACTTAGGCATGATTGATTTTTTTTTTTTTCAGAGTAGAAATTAGAAATTTATTAAAGGACAGCAGAAAAGACTTCTCCCAGAGGAAGAAGGGGACCCAAAAGGTGGGAATCCGTGGAAGTGTGGTTGTTTCCCCTTTTTATAGTTTTGGTGATGGAATGTAGGTTGGAAGAGGGGTGGGACGCAGGTGGGCCAAAGAAGTAATCTGGTCAGGAAGGACTTCTGAGTCAGCACCTTCAAGTTTGCTGGGGGCTATTTGTTTGATGGGTGGTCTATAAGAGAAACAAGAATTCATTAGTACTGGAACCAGATTGATGCAGCAATAAATCCCATAGCACGTGACAAAGTTGCTCATGTGATTGAACTCAATTTCTAGCAACTTCCTCCATTCCCTGGAGATTAACTGAAACCATAGGATCTGAAGGGCCCCCCAACCAAGAGTCATTTCATTAGCATTAACTATTAGGTGTGGTCTGAAGGGCCCATCGTGAATAACAAAGACACTTAACAGCACTCAGAAAATCCCAAGGGTGTAGAAAGCACCTCTTAGGAACTCTGGGCCAAGGTAAATTCTTTATCACACAATAGAAAATACCAATGATGTGAGTCAGGCATAGTGGTGCACACTTGTAGTCCCAGCTACTCAGGAAGCTGAGGTAGGAGGATCACGTGTGAGATCAGCAGTCTAGGCCTGCACAGCAAAATTCTGCCTCAAAAAATTAATAAATAAACACACTAATGTACTCATTAATATACATCTAATTTTATTTTTATAATTTAAAAATATTCATGTGTTTTTATAAGTCACCATGGTTCCCTAACTCTATTTTTCTTGTAGAAAGTTTATAAATTCCTCATCTTTATCATAGTTGCCAGGTTGGGGGAGTGGAAATTATTTTGTCTATATAATTTAGGTCATCTTTACAAAATGTGACAATTTACAACTGTGACAAATGTCAAAACTGGTTGAACTGCTTTTATTTTTAAATTAACTATTGCAAATGACAGCAACACATTTAAAAATAAATTTAAGCAAAGAGAGGAATTGATTGGCTCATGTAACTAGAATATCTTGCAAGGAGTATGTTACTTTAAGCATAGCTGAATTCGAGGATGCAGAAAATATTAACAGGACTCAGTTTCTCCTAATTACTCAGATTTTCTTTCCTCCTGTGGAGAGGCAAAAATGACCATCAAAAGCTCCAGCAGTTTACAGTCTCACAGGCTTCCAGGATTAAAAAAGAAAAAGAAGAAAGAAAAGTAGGAGGAGAAGAGGAGGAGGAGGAAAAAATAAAAGCATTCTTTGTTCCTAATAGCCCCAGCAGTATTTTGGTAGCTATAACATCTTGGATTTCATGCAGTGTCTGACCTAACCTTAACTCTTATTTACCAGGCTCACCAGATTACCTCTTCTAAATCAAAAATCTAGAGGATGGGTTCTGCCCCATTCAAAGGACAAAAACTGAAGTGGTGTTGGAGGGTAATTACTTAAAGAAAAATGAGGATGCTCTTATTTAAAAAAGGATGAAGGGATTCTGAGTATAGAAGCACTACAATCCTATTAGTAAGCCTCATATTAGATGATCAATTAAAGACAGTTATTTCAATCAAGCAGTATTTTTCACATTCTAAACAAATTTATTAGATATAATGGACATATAATAACCACACTAATTTCAAGTGTATATTTCAATGTCCACGCACATATATATGTATACCCATACAACTGTTACGAGACTTCTAGGCCAGAAGCCTGACTCTGAGGCTCCAATAAATAAGGTTCAATCATTCTCCCCAAAAAAACCAACAAAAAAGGTAATGGTGACAAGCATGAAAGAAACAGTATCAGTGTAGCTACAACTGGGAAGGCAAGGGGATACATATCTTATCCTTGTCCTTGAAAGACTGATAATGACTTTCAGATTTTATAGAATGGGGAATAAGGGCAAAGGTTGGGGGTTTGCATAGCTGAAGGTTTTGCACAAATGCCAAAGCAGGAGATCCTGATCTGGTGTGGTCTGGTCCATCATTATTCTCAGGATTGGTCTTATTGATATAAGAGAGTCGCTTTGCAGGGTATGTTTGGTGTGTGGGAGACTCCCCCTTCTAGCAAGAACATCACTGAATCCCTTACCCCTCCCCCTCCTCTGGGAAGAGCGCCATATTCAAAGGTCTTCTCAACCAATCCCCAGAGGAGCAGGACACAGTGTCCCACGGTTCCTGAGTCACCCTGCCAATCAACACCCACCACATCCCCTATGTCCCCTATGCAACCCTTCTTAAGCTGATGCTTATAAGCATATGGTCTCTTCTCTCTGCTCTCTGCCCTCTTCCTCTTCTCTCTGCTTTCTCTGCCCTCTTCCTCTTCTTTCTCTCCTCTCTCTACCCTTCCTCTTTCTCTCTGCTCTCTTCCTCTTCTCCTCTTTCTGGTTTCTGCCTCTCCTTTCCTTCGGGCAACCCCCCCCCCCCCCAGTAAAATCTCTTGGTTGAATCTCCATGTAGGGTAAGTCACTCGCCTTTCAGGGTGGGTGTCCCAACCGGCAGGACACATCAATGAAGGCAGCGAACCTAGGTGGGGAGGAATGAAGGGACAAGAGACACGAGGGATGACAGCAAGACAGGAGTTCTGATCAAGCTGCAAATTTTTGTTGTTCACACAGGGGTATTTATATGCTGGGGATGGGGAAGCTCTCTTATCAGCAGTTGCTGGATGTCTGCACAAGGTGAGATAACCGCAGGATGTTTCAGGAAGACAGATGGCCGCAGGATGTCTCAGGGAGTTAGATGGCTGCAGGATGTCTCCCAGGCAGGATGTCTCCCAGGGGGCTGTTTCTTGTAAGTATCAGGCTATTCTTTGAAAGAGAACTTCCTTCTAGCCCCTGACAGGTGGGTAACTTCAAATCATCACAACATGTTTATGGATCAGACCTGTTGTTCCTAGAACCCAAGGAGACCCAGAGCAAAGGCAATAGATGCAAAATGGGGACATAAATGCCATATTTTTAGTTCTGTTTTTAGCTACCTCTCAGACATTCGCAGGCAAAAGTGAAGAGTCTAAGTCCTTATTACACAATCACTACTATAATCAAGATATAAGACATTTCCATCACCCCAGAAAGTTCCCTCTTACTCTCCACTACCACTTCCACCCAGAAACCAAAGAACCACTTGATTTGTCTTTTATAAATACAGCTTGGTTTGTATTTTCTAGAATTTCATATAAAGGAAAACATAATGTATTTATTTTTTTATGGATGCCTTCTTTCATTCATCATATGTTGGAGATTCACCCATATTATTGAGGTGTCAGTAGCTCCTTTTTGTATTGCTGAGCAATATATCATTGTATAGATAAACCAAAGTTTATAAATTTCCAATTTGAGGCATATTTGGGTTGTTTTCTACTTATAGCCACAATTAATAAATCCACTATGAATATTCATATAGAACTTTTAATGTGAACATATGTTTTTATTTCTCTGGGCAAATTAAGAATTAAAAAGGTGGGTGGTATGGTACTTGAAGTTTTAACTTTAAATAAACTGTCAAACTGCCTAATATTTGTGTAATTTTATATTCTCCACTAGCCTTGTATGGGAATTCCAGGTGTTCCTGCATACTTTCTGATATTTAGTATTGTAATTTTGGGGGGTGGTTTGTATAGTAATATTTTATTGTCATGTTAATGTGCACGTTTCTGATAACTAAAGATGTTATATTTTCATGTTCTTGGCCACTGGCGTATATTTTTTGTGAATTGTCAGATATTTTGCTCACTTTATATTAAGGTATCTTCTTATATCTTTGAATTATCTTTATGCATTATGAATGAAAGTCATTTGTTTGAAATATGTTTTGTGAATATTTTTCCTACTTTGCTACTTGCCTTTTCATTTATAAATGATGCTTTCAAATAATAAAGCTTTTTAAGCTTTAGCAAGAACCAATTTATCTTTTTCTTTCTCTCATGGCTCTTGCTTCTCTTTCTCTTTCTTCTACATAATGTTTGCCTATTCCAAGGTCCTTTCTATATTTTCTTCCGGAATGTGTATACTTTTAGCTCTTTAGTTCTGTGGGGTTTTTTTCCTGGATGATATTAGGTAAGAGTAAATATTTGTGTGTGTGTGTGTGTGTGTGTGTGTGTGTGTGTTTGTGCACACGCACACACGCGCATACACACACATGTAGATAAGCAGTTGTTTCAGTACAATTTTTTTTAAAAAAGGCTTTCATTTACACCATTAAATTACCTTAGCACCTTTGTTAGAAATCAATTGGCCATATATGAATGGATCTATTTCTATTCTACTGATTTATAGATCAATCCATTCATGAATAGATTATCTTGTTTACTATAGTTTGTAAGTCCTGAAATCAGGTATTATAAGTTATCCAACTTTGTTCTTTATAAAAATGTTTGGCTTTTTAAGAAAATTCACATTTTCATATTAATCTGAGGAATAACTTTAAATTCCATAAAACATCTGGGTGGAAGTTTGAGTAGGATTGGATAGAATCTATGTATCAACTTGGGAACAACTAATATGTGAACAATATTGAGGTTTCCCAGATTTAAAGATTAAACAATTCACTTGGGTATTCTTGAATTTATTTCAAAATGATTTTATAGTTTTCAGTGTAGAAAGTCATACAACCTCATCAAAGTTATCCTAAAGTATATCATGGTTTCAATGCTATTTTGAAAGGAATTATATTTTCATTTTATTTTTCAAACATTTGTTGTAACAGTGTATAAATACAATTGACTTTTATATGTTGACTTTGTATCATGCTATCTTGAGAGTCCCCAGGTAAATTAGAACTCCAGTACCAAAGAGGCTAGCAATTCCTTCCCTAACAGGATATGAGTTGAACTAAGTGTGGGTGTTCATAGTTTGCCTTTCACAAGATAGTTCTTTTATCTAGCAGACTACCTAATGCCTGTGACTATGAATGCCTTGTACAGAAAACTTGCTTATATCAGTAATTGCCCTTGAGGCTCTTGCCTGAACTGTGTCCACTTTAAGCCTTCCTGAGAGCTCACCCTTGTGTTTTCCCAGGTATCCAGGGAAAATCCGGCCTGAAGCAGCCCTTAGCTCTTCAGATGAAATACATAAATTCAACATACCACCACAATAAGAAATGAGCTCAAAGATTTATTACTTACACATTCTGAGCAGGAAAGGATCTATGTGAGGAGGGCAATCCTCTGTTCCTAGGTCACTTAAGACATGAATGAAGAGTCAAGCAGAGAGAAAGAGCAATAGAGAGTTTATAGTAATTGGAAGTATATTTAAAAGATAGTGTTTGGCTCATTTTAAGTTTGAGGGCAAATCCCTAAGTTGTTTTGTTTTGAATTTTGGATTTTGGTTTTGTTTTTTTGGTTTTGTGTACCAGGTCTTGACTGAGTACTTTACTCTGTGCTATATCTTATCTACAGCCTTTTATTTTATTTTATTTTATTTGAAACAGGAATTCACTAAATTACTTAGGATCTCACTAAGTTGCTGAGGCTGACCTTCAACTTGCAATTCTCCTGCCTCAGCTTTCTGAGTAGCTGGGATTACCTAAATGGTCTATTTTAAAGAAAGCAGTGGGAAAACAGAGTCTAATTTGCTAGGTGGAAAATATATCTCTAAGTTCTTATTTCTGGCCACCAACTTTGAACATTTGGTTGTGGAGGTTTTATCTCTAATGCAACAACCTTTCTTATCTCATTCTCATTACACAGGTTAAATTGCAGAATTCATTTATTAGTTTTAGTAGATTTTTTTAAATTTTTAATTTGTACTTTATTGAGGACGTTGTAATCATGCAATCATAGCATCTGTGAATGAGCTTACTTTTTTTCCTATCCAATTTAGTGTCTTTTATTTCATTTTCTTGCCTTATTGCACAATGTTTTAGTCAGCTTTTTTTTTCCACTGCAACCAAAAGACCTGAAAAGAACAATTTTAGAGTTCATTTGGGGCTCACAAATTCAGAGATCTCAGTCCACAGATAGTCAACTCTATTGCTCTGGGCCCAAAGTGAGGAAGAATATCATGGCAGAAGAGGAAAGCAGCCTAGGACGTGGCAAATAGGAAGCAGAGAGATTAAGCTTGACCCACCAGGGAAAAAAATATATAGCCCAGAAGTACACTCTCAGCAACCCATCTTTTCCAGCCATACCCTACCTACCTACAGTTACCACCCAGATAATCCATTCAGATGGATTAATGCACTTAATGGGTTAAGGCTCTCATAACCCAATTGTTTCACCTCTAAACTTTCTTCGATTTTCTCTCACATGAGCTTTTAGGGGATACCACATATCTAAACCACAACACACAGACTAAGACATCTAGACTAATACAAAATTAAATAGAACTGATGATAGCAAACATTCTTGTGTCATTCTCAAATTTGGGGTGAGATAATGTCAGTTTTTCACCATTAAGTATGCATTAGTGATAAATATTTCTGTATAAGACCTTTATCATGGTGATAAAATACACTTCTATTCATATTCTAAGAATTCTTGAATTATTTTAATGGCATTTCTACAGTTACTAAAATGACCATGAGTTTTCTTTCACGTTCTACCAATGTGTTTAAATAATAGCAATCAATTTTTCTTTTCTTTTAAAAAATTAAATATAATCCATATAACATTAAATTCATCCTTTTAATGTATACAATCTAATGTATCTTGTCTATTCAGAAGATTATGCAAGCATGATCACCAATTTCAGACGATTTTCATCACCCCACCAAAAAAAATTACAGCCCCATTAAATGTTACTCTCCATTTGTCAACCCCGAGAAAACACTGATCTTCTTTCTGTCTCTTTGGATTTACCTATTCTGGATAATTTGTATAAATGGAATCAAACAATATATGGCTATTTCTGTCTGGCTTTCATTTAACATAATATTTTCAAAGTTTATCCATATTGTATCATGAATCAGTACTTAATTTATTTTTATGTCTGAATAATATTTTACTGTATGGATTTGCCACATTTTGCTATCCATTCTGATTTTTGGTTATTGAGAATAATGTTGCTATGAATATTCATGTACTAGTTTTTGTGATAACATATGTTTTCAATTCTTTTGTGTATATATGTAGGAGTGAAATTGCTGGATGGTATAGTAAATCTATGTTTATCTTTTTTAAGAACTTCCAATCTGTTTTCCAAAGCGGATGCATGGTTTCATATTCCCATCATCAACAATGTTTGAGGGTGCCAGTTTTTCTGTAACCTAGCCACACTTCTTATAGTACATCATTTTTATTATAATTAGCCTAGTCCATATCAATTGATAATGTCTTATTGCTAATTTAATTTCCATTTCCTTAATGTCTAATGATGTTGAACTTCTATTCCTGGGATATATTGGTCGCTAGTATATTTTCTTTAGAGAGAAGTCTATTATTTATTTGTGGTTTTGGCTTTTTTACTGTTGCATTATAGAGTTTTCTCTAATTCCGGATATTAGGCTCTCATTAGATATATGATTTGCAGATATTTTACCCACAATGTGAATTATATTTTCACATTCTTGTTAGTTGTCTTTGTGTACAAAATTTTTTAATTTTATTAAGACCAATTAGTCTATTTTTCTTTTCTCATATGTTTAAGAAACCATTGCTTAAACTAAGGCCATGCATGAGGACTTATATTTAGAATTTCTTCAGACAAGTTTATAGTTTTAGCTCTTACACTTGGTTGTTGATCTATTTTGAGTCAATTTTTGTATATAATGTAAGGTGGGAATGCAGTTTCACGCTTTTGCTTATGGCTCTCTAACTGAACCAGCACCATTTCTTGAAAAGACTTATTAATCCACTAAATTTTTTGAGTACATTTGTTGAAAATCATTTGCCCACATGTGAGTTTTGTTCTGAACTCTCAATTTTTTTTCCATCCATGTATATGTCTATCTTTATGCCAGTGCCATGTACTCTTAATTACTGTAGGTTTGTAGTAAGTTTTGAAATCAGGGTATATGAGCCTAACTTTGTTCTTCTCTGACAATATTGTTTTCCATATTCTGGATCCTTTGGAATTCAATACAATTTTAGTATCAGCTAACCAATTTCTCTAAAACAGTCAGCTGATATTTGATATATTTTCACTGACTCTTTAAATGAAGTTGGGGGGTGTTGCCATTTTAAAAATACTGAACTTTCCAATCTACAAACATGAGATGTCTTTCCATTCATTTAAGTCTTGTTTAATTTCTTTTAAGATGTTTATAATTTTTGGTATAGAATTCTTGTACCACTTTTATAAAAATTTATTCTTAAGTATCTTATTATTTCTGATACTATTATGAGGAGTATTATTTTTTAATCTAATTTTCAAATGGTATATTTTTAGTGAAGAGAAATGCAATTATTTATAAAGATTTGTTAATTTTGTTGATCATTTCAAGGAAAAACTTTTGATTATGTTGATTACTTTATAGCTTTATCTGTTTCGGATGGACTGGTTAAGTTACAACACTCATAGTACAATCATTTCACCCCAGAAATATCTTAACGTAAGAGGAGGTTTGGAGGAATACCTCATATCAAAATCACAATATTCAACCCCTAGCACCCGAAAACTCAAGTTCATCTCACAATGCAAAATGAATTTAATTAATTTCTAAAAGTCCCATAACCTTAGTAGATTCAGCACTGCCAAAAATGCAAGTTCAAAATCTTATTTGAGACTTAAGGCAAACTCTTTGATCTGAGCCCCTTTAAAAATTAAAAAAAAAAATTGCATATATCTAATATTCAGTAGCATACAGCAAACATTTCTATTCCAAAAGGAAAAAAAAAAAAGGAAGGTACAGTAAATAGTGATGGGGCCAAAACAGGACAGAAACCCAGCTGGAAAAAACATCTAGACCACATGGCTGTAAGATGTGTTCTCCAAAATACTTGGGCAGCACTGCCCCTTTGGCCTTGCTGGTTGCATTGCTCTCTCCAGAGTCAGCAGTTTTTCTGGGCAGACAATCCACGTGACTGAAATCTCTTAATTTCTGGGATCTCCATTCCAGTTTCAGCTTCACCTTCACAGCTTCATGTATTGCCTTCTTGGGACAGCCCACAGGGACTCCAACCCTGGTACACTTTGCCTGGCTTCCTAAGCCTTCCTTTAAAATTCCAGTGGAAGCCTCCATGACCCCCTAACTCTAGCATTCTGTATTCCTTCATAACTAGTACCATGTGGCTGACACCAAGGTCTATCCTCATCTTGAATAGCAAATGAGCCTCCTGGGACCACACTGAAGTAGTCTCCAAGATTTTGGGTGGCTAAGCAAGTGAATCAACTTCCTCAGCCCTCCCCCCCACAAAACCCCCACCCCCCACCTCACCCCACCCCCACCCCATACAAGCAGGATGCCCATATGGTCTCTTTTCAAAGGAATATTTACTTTAACAACCTTGAGCCTAAGATGGGTGTGGTCTTGTCAATTCCTTACACACACTCAAGAGATCTTTCCTATTATCTTTATGTAAAGTAATTGGCATCTCTTTCTTTGGTGGCTAAAATCTCTTCACCAACCACATCTTCCTTGACCCCATTTTGCACAATTTTCTGTCCAAATTACAAGTTTTAAAAACTTTTACTCTGCTTTCTACTCCTGATTATCACATTAACTTGGTTAAAAGCTGCCAGAAATATACATGCTACTGACTGAATGATGCACTGCTTTGAAATTCCCTCTGCCAGTCCATCACTTTTAAATTGAGCCTCACACAAATTCTTAAGACATCAGCAAAATGTAGCCAAGTTCTTTGCTATGATATAACACCAGTGGCCTCTAGTCCACTTCTCAATAGGCTCCTCCTTTTCCTCTGAAACCTCATGAGCACAGTTCATATTCCTATAAGCATCCTGGTCTAAGCTTACACCAGAACCACCCATTAAGCTCTGCTAATGATATTCTAACACTTTTGCAGCATGCTTCTAAACTTGTAAAAAATTCTCTCCCAAACCAGGAACAAAGGCTTCTGAACCACCTGGTCAGGTTGGTCATAGCAATGACCCCACTTCTTGGTACCAATTTCTGTTTTAGTTAGTTTTTGTATCACTGTGACCAAAATATTGGACAAGAACAATGTAGAGAAGGAAACGTTTATTTTTGCTCAGGTATCAGAAGTTGCAGTCCATAGATGGCCTACTACATTGCTCTGGGCCCAAGGTGAGGTAGAATGTAATGTGGGAAAGGCATGACAGAGAGAAGCTGCTCCCTTCATGGAAACAAAGAAGCAGAAAAAGAGGAAAAGGGATGGGGCCATCAGGAAGATGCAACCTACCAATACCTGTCCCCAGTGACCCGTGTCCTCCACCCATGCTCCACCTGCCTACAGTTACTATTCAGTTAATCTATTCAAACAAGCATGGACTACTTAGGTTATAGTTCTCATAACTAATCATTTTACTTCTGAATATCCCTGAATTAAGACAAGAGTTTTTAGAGGGCACCTTATATCCAAACCATAACAGATGTGTTATATAACTTAGTATATAATCTATCCTTGTTATGCTTGAATTTGGGACCCACAAAAGACCACCAGAGACCCAAGATCCATGTAAGCAGCAAAGAGGTGTTTATTGCAAGCTAGCTCGGTCCTCCATGAGCACACAGCAACTGGTGATGCTGAGAGGCCAGGAGCCCAGGGTTTGCAGCAATTTTATACACTCTTTGGAGAAGGCAGGGACTTCACATACATCATAGCATGTCTTAGCAAATCCTCACACACCACAGGAAAATCATAAAACAACTCTAAAACATGATTAGCACATTCACTGGTGGGAACAAGTTGGGTAGGGGTGATTGGCTAGTAAAAGAGGGGAATTCATTTGAACTGATTGGCTTAAGCCACGAGGGGAGTACGTGCTGAACTATATGGTTTCCCAACATGTTATCAGCCACCATAAACTACTGGGAGGGTCATCTGGCATCCCAGGTATTTCCCTGTCTCATGCTGACTGGTGGTTGCTAGGGGGTTGCTATGGGTCCTCACCTAGCCTGACTGAGTCAGGGACACCTGGCACAGCGGATCTCTCCTGTTATTTGTAGATAAACAACTCAGCAGCATGGGTATGTGCCTAGGAGTGCTCTGTGGATTTTTCCAAGGACAAGGTTCATGCCCCCTTCCTTGGTCAGGCTTTGCTCTGAGGTAGAGCTGGTTTCTCATCCTAAAGAATGTCACCTGTGCACTAGAAAATAAGATTTATTTTGAGTTTCCTAGAGTTTCGTTAGATCTAGTTGGTCTCTAGTGTTTAAGCTTCTATGTTCTTCTTGATTATTTCTCTAATTGTCCTAATAATTATTGAAAGTGAGGCATTAAATTTATCAATGATGATGATGATATGATGATGATGATGATGATGATGATGATGGTGATGATGATGATGACTGGTACTGGAGGTTGAACTCAGGGGCACTTGACCACTGAGTCACATACCAAGCTCATTTTTGTATTTTATTTAGAGACAAGGTCTCACTGAGTTGCTTATCACCTCACCGTTGCTGAGACTGTCTTTGAACTCACAATCCTCCTGTCTCTTCCATGATTATTTTTTAATTGCCTATATTTCCCTTCAATTCTGTTTCTGTTTGTTTGACTGGTTTTTATTTGTTTGTTTTATTTTGCAGTTCTGAATATTGAACTCAGGACTTCATACTAGTCAAATGTTCTACTGCAGATCTAAACCCCCAGAACTGTTTTTGGCTTTAGGTACTGCCGCAGTCTCTGGCTGGGCACAAATCACGAGCTACCACACAGCTTGTAGATTCAAACAGCAATTCTTTATTCCCGAACTCACACCGGCCGTCTGCAAACACGTTCTGGGGGAATCCACGTTCTCTGCCCAAATCCACCACACCTGGGCTTCTGTCTCCCAAATATACTGTCTGACCCTAAGAACTCAAGAGGAACTCAGGCAGCAGGATACGCCCTATTCTAAACGGGGAACACCCTAATCTCCTATTATCCTAAACCGGGAACACCCTAAACACAGATCTGCCCTGTCCTTGAGCAAGGTCACCTTTCAGGAGTCCTTCCACTAGACAGCATGGGAGTACGCTGGCAAGGAAATTGTCATACCTACTTGGCTGATGGCTCCCAGCAAGGTACGTTGGGGGCTCTGTTGTTAGGTACATATATGCATATATTGTATTCTTTTTTAATATGTATTTTTTAGTTGTAGTTGGACATAATATCTTTATTTTATTTATTTATTTTTCTGTAGTGCTGAGAATGGAACCCAGGGCCTTGCATGTGCTAGGTGAGCACTCTATTGCTGAGCCACAACCCCAGCCCCTATATTGTATTCTTGATGAATTGATATTTTAGCAATTAGAAAATTACTTTATTGTTTCTAATACAAAATTTTGTTTTTAATTTATTTTTTCTTGATATTATTAAAGCTGCTTAAGCTCATTTTAGTTACTGTTTGCATAATATGTCTTTTTCCATCCTTTTATATTCAGTCAATATATAATGCATTCCTCAAAGATAAGATATAGTTGGATCACTTGTTGTCTATTCTACCTAACTTTATTTTGTGGGGGAAGATACCAGGGACTGAATGCAGGGGCACTTAACTACTGAGCCTCATCCCCACCCCTATTTTGTGTTTTATTTAGAGACTGGGTCTCATTGAGCTACTTAGCACCTTGCTTTTGCTGGCTGGCTTTAAACTTGCAATCCTCCTGTTTCAGCCTCTCAAACCACTGGGATTACAGGCATGTGCCATCATGCCTGGCTCTAACTTTACTTTATTAAGAGTCATTAAGCCATTTATATTTAATAGTTACTAATAAGGTAGTACTTAACATCTATCAATTTGCTTTTTTTATGTTTCCTGTCACTTTTTCCTTAATTTCTTCATTTTTAGCTATTTTGTGTTAAATAAACATTATATAGTGTATAATTTTAAAATTTTATTGCATTATTTTATGTTTTTTAATCATTTTCTCTGTGGTTATACCAGGTATTACAATAAATACCTTAACAAATGAAAATCTAATTAGATTACTATCAATTTATTTTAAGTGTTAAGGATTGAGCCCAAAGCCTCATTTGTGCCAAACAAGTGATCTACTGCTGGTTTACATTCCCAGTCCAGATTATATCAACTTAATTCCAATAGCTTACAAAAAATTCTTTTAAACAGGTCCTATTACTCCACCATGATTTGTATTGCTATTGTCATAGAAATTGTATTTTTATTTTTTGTATGCCTATTAACACAGATTCAAAATTTCTGATATATATATATATATATATATATATATTAAAAGAAAAAGTTCCAAGCAAAATATACACTTGTACTTTTTTAACATTTTTTTATATTTACATCTGAATTCAAATTCCTATGTGTGTTATTTTATTTCAGCCCATGGAACTCCCTTTAGTAACTCCTTTTTTTTTTTGCTTATTTGTTTTGCAGTACTAGAGATTGAACCAAGAGGCATGCTACCGCTAAACTACATCCCCAACCCTTTTACATTTTTTTTTTTTATTTTGAGACAATGTCTTTCTAGATTGCGAAGATTGCCCTAGAAATTGTGATCCTCCTGCCTCAGCCTCCTGAGAAGCTGGGATTATAAGCCACCACGCATGGCTCCCTTTAATAATTTTTGTGGGGTAGGTTTACAAGTAACGACTTCTCTCAGTTTTTGTCTTTCTGAGATGCTCTTTCTTTCTCCTTCAGTTGTGAAAGTTAGTTTTTCTGGAAATAGAATTTTTTTGTTTGTTTTTCAGAACTTTAAATATTTCTCATCCCACTGTCTTTTGGCCTTCATCATTTATAATGAGAAATTAGTTGTTAATATTCTTGAGGACACTTTGTTGAGCTGCCTTCTCTCTTGCTGCTTTCACAATTCTGTTTGTCTTTGGCTTTCTATGGATACCATCTTTCTTAGGAAACTTCCTCTCTTGTTGTTTTCCTGATTCCACCCCCCCCCCTTTGTTTTTAAAAGTATATTTACATGAATTTAGATGTGAAATGCTTTTGGTTTATTCTAAATGGAGTTCTTTTAACTTCTTGGATATGCAAATTAAGTTTTTATTAAATATTTTCATAATGGTTTTAGCTATTATTTATTAAACATTTTTTCTTCACCTTTCTCTCCTTTCTTGGACTCTCATTATACATATGTTGCTTTGGTTGAGGTCTCATATGTCTCTTAGGTTCTGTTAATTTTTCTTCACTTGTTTTTAATTCTCTTCTTCAGATTAGGTAATTTCCATTGACCTATCTTAAAAGATTGATATTATCTATTCCCTTCATTTTTGAGATAATTCACCCAAGCAACCATCAGGATTTGGAATATTCTTTGTGGGAAGATTTTTGCTCACAGATTAAATTTAAACTTCTTTAGTAAATATAAGGATACTTTGATTTTTGTATTTTTTCTGATAGCAGCTTTGGTCATTTGTGTCTTTTTACAATATTTGTCCATAGCCTCTTAATTGTCAATTTTACTGGGTTAAATTTATTATAATATTCTGATATTATTAGCTGAACCTGAAAGATGTGTAATGATGCTCTTTTTAGTTGTTATTGATAATGTGTATCTTCTTTTTTTTTTCTTACTCACATTAGATAGGCATGTATCAACAAATTAGATAGTGGTTTCCTTAATTTTTTCTGTTGCATATCAATTTTCCATTTTATTAATGTAAATCTTGTCTTTAATTTTATTATTTTTATTAATTTGGAGTTTAATTTGCTTTACCACTGAGCTACATCTCTATCCCCCTTCATTTTTATTTTTACTTTATTTTGTCATTAATTTATTTACTTTTGATATATGGTCTTGCCAAGTTGCACAGGCTGGTCTCAAACTTGTTTTTTTTTTTTCCAAAGAGAGAGAGAGAGAGAGAGAGAGAGAGAGAGAGAGAGAGAGAGAGAGAGAAAATTTTTAAATATTTATTTCTTTTTTAATTCTTGGTAGACTCAACATCTTTGTATGTGGTGCTGAGGATCGAACCCGGGCCGCACGCATGCCAGGCAAGCGTGCTACCGCTTGAGCCACATTCCCAGCCCCTGGTCTCAAACTTGTAATCCTCCATTCTCAGCCTCCCAAGTAACATGCCCAGCTTTTTTATTTCTTTTGGCTTAATAATTTTTTTCTCTTGTTTTAGTTCTTCTATTGGCTTGTAAGATATATGTCTTTGCCCTATTTTTACCGTTTATTCTGAGGAATACGTTACATTATTCATTTTAACTTTAAGACATGCTCCTCAGAATGAACATTAAATAACTTAAGGTAAAACATAAGAATTGTCCACCAATAAGCCAAACATGATGGAAAACACCTGTAATCTAGGCTACTCAAGAGGCTGAGGCAAGAAAATTGTAAGTTTGAGGCCAACCTCAGCAATCACAAGGCCTTAAACACCTTAGTGAGATCACAAAATAAAAAGGGCTACAGATGTAGTTCAGTGGTAAAGCACCCCTGGATTCCATCCCCAGTATCAAAAAAAGGGAATTTTCCAAAAGTACATTTCTAATAATCACCCCATGTTCTTAGTGTTAGAGTTGTCAAATATACCTATAAACATCATAAATCCTCAAATACACTTATATAATTTTTACTCTAAGTGGTCATATGTTTTGCAACATATTAAGAGAAGAAAAGAAAAAAAATATATACATAGTTTGGGATCTAAATCTTACATAATGTTGTTCCCTCTCATATAATTTCTTTTTTTCTTCTTTTTTTATTTTTTAAAGAGAGAGAGAGAGAGAATTTTTTAATATTTATTTTTTAGTTATTGGCGGTCACAACATCTTTGTTTGTATGTGGTGCTGAGGATCGAACCCGGGCCGCACGCATGCCAGGCGAGCGCGCTACCACTTGAGCCACATCCCCAGCCCTCATATAATTTCTTTTTTTTTTTTTTAATTTTTTTTTTATTGGTTGTTCAAAACCCTACAAAGCTCTTGACATATCATATTTCATACATTAGCATACATTAGCTTCAAGTGAGTTATGAACTCCCTTTTTTTTTTTCTTTTCAAGGAATTTCCTTTAGGATTCCTTGAGTGCAAACTCCTGGTGACAAATTCTTTAATTTTTTTTATTTGTCTGAAAGTGTACTCATTTTACTTTAATTTTTGACATATTTTTGCCAAATATACAATTCCTATTCAATAGATTTTTGTATTTATTCATTTACTGTACCCTGTTTGGATTTTGCTTCTAGCACTTTTAATATATTGTCCCAATGTCTGTTGTTCTCCATGGTTTCTATGGAGAAATCAGCCATTAATCATGTTTTTGTTCTCCTAAGTGTAATATATTCATTTTTCTCTATTACCAAGTTTACCACTTTATCTTTGACTTTAAACAATTTCAGTATTTATGTGCCTGGAAGTAGTTTCTTTGTGTTTTTCTTGGTATTATTGAGGATTTCAGAAGTGAAAATTAATATTTTTCACTAAATTTGGGAAGGGTTTGACAATTATTTCTTCTTAGTTTTTCCCTTTTATCTTGCTCTCCTCTTACTGGTTTTGTCTCAAAAGTGAGTCTGGAGATATATATATATATATATATATATATATATATATATATATATATATATATATTAGTTGTAGATGTATATATACATCTACTTATTTTATTATTATATAAACCTCTATTTTATTTATTTATTTTTATGTGGTGCTGAGGATTAAAGCCAGCACCTTGCTATGCTAGGTGACCACTGAGCCAAAACCCCAGTACCTGTTTTTTTTTCTTTATTTTTTCAATTTTTTCTTTCTCTTCCTTGAGTTCAATAATTTCAATGGATCTATCATAAATTTCACTAATTTTTTTTGTCATCTCCAACCTGTATTAGAGTCCATCTAATTAATTTTCATTTCTATTCTTTTATTTTTGAGTTCTTGAATTTCCATTTTTAAAATAATTTTCATTTCTCTGTTGGAATTTTTTCTCTGCTTACTCATTAATTGCATTTCTCTTTTAATTCTTTGAGTATATTTATAGTAGCACTTTTAAAACTTTGTCAGCTGTACTCCACACTAAGACTCATTCTTATACATGTTCTATTGACTGCTTTTTTTTCCCCTGAATGTGGGATAAATTTTCCTATTTCTTTATATATCTATAATTTTGTGTTAGAATTGGACGTGATAGATATACACTATGGTGATTCAGAATCATGTTGTGTTCTGAGGATTTTTGTTGTTTTGGCCCTAAATGGGCCATTCACTTGCATGGATTCAAACTGCAAACTCTGTCTCCCCTGTGGTGTGTAGCAGCTGATATATTTGCTCAGTTATTAAAGCTTTTTGATGCTGCTATTTTTATTCTGGCTTCCTGGGAGTTTCACCTGCACCTTATTATCTTGGTGTTCAGCCAAGGATTTGGGCACAGCTTACACTCAGGTATTGGGGCTTACCCTCTCTGTACTTGTCTTGCTTAAGGAACTCTCCACCTAAATTTCTCTGCTGTCCTCTGATTCATCAAGTCATTAAAACTTCAGTTTTCTGCCACCTGCGCAGGTTGGAGAACATACTCTGATTGTTTATAAACGCTGCAAACTCACACATCTCACCTAATACGACTATTTTTCATTGATGTCTTCTTTTCTGTGTCCTGTTTTTCTCACTAGATACCCTGATATTTCTTCCACACATGCATTGTTTAGCCATCAAACCAGCATTAGATTTGATTTAATTAGAGTTAATTCTCAGATTTTGTATCTCACCCCTTACAATTATCTTGCTCCCCAAATTTCTCCCCTTAAGTTGATACCTATTTTTACTGCTTCAGACTCCTACTTGCTCTTATAAAGCTGTCATTTATGTTTCTGTTTTACCCTTGGAAGTAGGGGAAAGTCTCAGGAATGAAAGCCATAAATTTATAATTCTTCCTCCTGTAACTGAAGTTTTTCAAGAGTAAGCTTACCTCCTTCTTCTGTTCTGTCTGCTCTTAGACACATTTTCAGTATTTTAACATTTATTATAAAATATGTAATATTATATGTATAATTATACATATTTATAATACATAATATTTTTAATTAATTTTTATTGTTGGTTGTTCAAAACATTACATAGTTCTTGATATATCATATTTCACACTTTGATAATACATAATATTTATATATAATTATTCCAGATTTTATAATTATTAACTGAACAACTTTTACACACTTTAATTTGTTGTTATTACTTAAAGTTTAGTACAGATGATTCCCAAATTAGTTTCGATTTTCAATTTTTCAACTTTACAGTGGTACAAAAGCAATTCACAATTCATAGAAGCTGTACATCAATTCTGAATTTGCATCTTTTCCTGGGCTAGCTATATGTAATAGGATATGCTATAGAGATATTGAGTAGCAGCAGCAGTCTGCAGCTCCTAATTGGTCCAGAATCATGAGGGGAAATAACCAATAACCTACATTGAACTGTGATGTTCAGTAGTTTCATTAAATGCATTTTTCACTCATAATATGTTCAATTTACAATAGGCTTATCAGGGATAATCCCGTCATAAGTTTAGGATCATCTATATATTTGAAGAGTCTAAAAGAAATGTTTGGGCTCAAAGTACAAACATCAAGAAGTTTGATAGCATATTGATAATTGTATTTCTTTATGTTCATTTATGGGCATCACATGGACAGAATGTTAAGTCCATCTTTAACCTCTTCCCCATAACCATGAAAACAACTAATCACTAAACCATTGGTTAAATTATCCTGAAGAAAATCTCATATTAAAGAGGTAGAAATCCTCTATATTGTGATAAAAGATTGATTTGACATAATTTATTAATATATAATTTGGTAAACTTCCCTGTGTATACAAAGAAACAATGATATGGTTTGGCAGCTTATTAGCACATTTGAAAAATATTAACTAAATTATTTGGTAAACATTACAAAGAAATTCTACCAATTTTTGATCCATACATGAAAACGATTACATGCCATTATGATGTTCTACTTTGTAAAACTGAATTAAATGATGATTCTCTTAGAAGTTGAGCTGGGTGTAGCAATGCACACTTATAATCCCAGCAACTCAGGAGGCTGAAGCAGGAGGATCACAAGTTGGAGGCCAGCCTGGGCAATTTAGCAAGAACTTGTCTCAAAATTAAAAAATAAAGAGGACTAAGAATGTAGCTCAGTGGTAAAGTGCCCCTGGGTTCAATCCCCAGTATCAAAAAACAAAACAAAGTTGAGAGTGTCATTTTCCTTTTCTTTAATTCTTGTAAACAATGGGATTAATTTAGAAAGCTGATTAAGAATTTTGATTTAGAAGAATAAAACCCTTTACTATTCTAGGCATATCTATCAAAATGAGAAAATCTTAGAACAAACATTAATTTTAATGCTCATGTCTTTCAAAACATGCACACACACACACACACACACACACACACGCATAATCACACCACAGGGCATCTCTTGATGTTCAACAACTTTGCTTTTCAAAAGTCATTGATTCCACTTGTATCTTGAGAGTACCAAGAAATAATGGTTTTACAATAGGCAACCTTCAATAAGCATGCACCACCTCTCAAGGTGGATAGCAATTTGAACAACGTCCTTTAACATTTCAGAAACATAATGCTGAGTACCTCTTTACAAAGAAAGTCTCCCCACTAGTGAAATTTAAGTGCAAATTACAAATAGATCAACAGTGAAAATGCAATGGCTTGACTAGTAGAAAGAAAGGCAGCTGATAAATCCAACTTTGTGTGATGCTCTGAATTGTCATTTATGATCAGATTATGGGCAGTCAAAAAATAAGACCATATAAGCTTGACCTGATTCTACTGTTTCCTCAGAACTTCTCCAAGAAAGCTTTCTCCTATT
The DNA here is from genome assembly GCF_048772815.1 of Callospermophilus lateralis. Taxonomy (NCBI): domain Eukaryota; kingdom Metazoa; phylum Chordata; class Mammalia; order Rodentia; family Sciuridae; genus Callospermophilus; species Callospermophilus lateralis. The sequence continues at coordinate 71,848,613 of NC_135325.1, forward strand.
GTGTTTCTTTCTCTCTTTTTTTTCAGATTTTGTATCCCCACAGCCAAAGGATTGTGATAATTAAGCTATGTAAGCCAAAGTTAGAGAGAGGGGTTACAAAACCATAATATTCTAAAATAGGAAAATAACTTATAGTATATTGGTTTTGTTGTGTGTGTGTGTGTGTGTGTGTGTGTGTGTGTGTGTGTGTTTGTTTTTTGGTACCAAGGATTGAACTCAAGGGCACTTAACCACTGAGTCACATCCCCAACTATATTTGTATTTTATTTAGAGACAGAGTCTCACTGAGTTCCTTAGGGCCTCGCTAAGTTGCTGTGGCTGGCTTTGAACTCATGATCCTCTTGCCTCAGCCTCCTGAGTACTGGGGTTACAGGCATGCACCACCACACAAGGCCTCTATTGGCTTTGTTTTTTGATAAAGCTCAATAAAACATCTTCCCAGGTTTTTTTTCTCTGCTTATATAGAAATAACAAGGCCATGTTCATATGGAGTAATTATCTGAAGAAAACACACAAAATATAAATCATAGTTCAACATTTTACAAAGCAAACATACCTCCATAACCACCATCCATATAAATAAATAGAAATACCACTACTACAGAAGCCCCAGTGTTCCTTCCCAGTTCCTTTTCCTGTAAAGGTCACAACTGTTATTATTTTATCATAATACATAAGTGTTACCTGCTTTTGACCTTTATATAAATGAAGTCATACATTTTGTGTTCTTTTTCAACTATCTTTTGCTCATTGTCTTTGAGAAGTATTCGTGTTGTTGCAAGTATAAGTAATATGTTTATTGTCGATGCTGTATAGTGTTCCATTTGGGGAATATGTCAAAGTATATTAATTTTTATTGATGAATATTTTGAATGCATCCAATTTTGTCCTTTTTTAATAGATTTGCTGTGAACACTCTCAGATGTGTCTCTTGGTAAACTTATGTACTAATATATGGGGTATATTCCTGGGAATGAAATTAATGGTCTTAGAGTAAGTTCATGTTTGTTTTAAATAAATATTGTTATTTAGGGCAATTTTGAATTTTTTTTTTTGAGTTTCGATAGATTTGGGGTTTTTGTTTTTGTATAAGGGAATTAACCCAGGGGTGTTTAACCACTGAGCCAAACTCCCAGCCCTTTCTATATTTTATTTTGAGACAGGGTCTCTTTAAATTTTTTAGGGCCTCACTAAGTTGCTGAGGCTAGCTTTGAACTAACAATCTTCCTCCCTTGGCCTCCCAAGCCACTGGGATTACAGGCTTGCTGTCACCACTCCTGATTTGATAGATTCTATGTAATAATTTGTAGTGAAAAATATAAATTTCCTTCAGCAAGATAAGCTACAAGCAATCTCTGAGATTCATAGAACATGTAATAAAGAATGTGATTCACATTCATTCACTCATTCATTTAACAATCTTTGGTAAGCATATTTTATAGGATAATCTTTGTGCTAGCACAGGCAGTACAGCATAGAACAAATAGTCTCTGTTCTCATTAAGGAACTTTACAATTATCTCTATTCAAATTGTGTCCATTTAGCAGAAAACAGGAAAAATCTTCAAGGCCTTGTGTCATGAGCTAAATGGTACACCCCATACACCCACCTCCAAATTCATATATTGAATTCTTAACCCTTTATATCTCAGAATATAACTTGACTTGGAGAGAGTGTCTTTGAAGAGCTAATTAAGATAAAATGAAGTCATTACATGAGCTCTGATCCAATAAGACTGGCATCTTTATAGGAAGAGGAAATTAGGACTGAAATGCTAATATACGTGTCAACTTTACTGGATCCCAGTATTCAGATATTTGGCTACATATTATTTATGGATAGGTCTGTGAAAGTGTTTCTGGATAAGATTAGCATTTAAACTGATGTGTTCAGTAAAGCAGATTGCCATCCTTAATATGAGTGGACATCATCCAATCTGTTGAGGGCCTAAACAGAGCAAAAGACAGAAAAGAAAGAATTTGATTCTTCTGCCTAACTGGAGTTGGAACATTAATCTTCTGCCCTCAGACTGACACTTACATCATTAGCTCCCCTTGTTCTCAGACCTTCAAACTTGGACTAACTTCACCACTGTTTTTTTTTTTTTTTTTGCTGGGGGGGGAGTCTATAGTTCACAGACTGCAGATTGTATAAAACTTCAGCCTCCATAATTGCATGAGCCAATTTTAGAAAGATAGATAGATGGATAGATATAGAGATAAAAAAGACACTATGAAGATAATAGAAAATAAATCACAGAATGGGAGAAAAAAAAACTCTTGCAAATTGTATGTGTGACCAAGGAAATTATATTGAGTATGTGAAGAATTCTCAAACTTAACAATAAGAAAACTGAAAAACCAATGAAGAAATTGGCCAAATGCTTTACCAAAGAACATATATTGATAGCATAAAATCATGTGTAAAGATGTTCCACATAATTAGATTTTATGAAAATGCAAATTAAAACCATAATGACATTCCTCTATACACCTATGAGAATGGCTTGCATTAAAGCTACTGATCATACCAAATCTTCATTCATTGTTGGTGGGAATGCAAAACCATACAGCCACTTTGGAAAACAGTTTGCCAGTCTTCTTATTAATTTACATTTACCATGCAATCCAGAAATCCCACACCTGGGCTTCTATCCAATGGAATGAAAATCTGTGTTCACACAAAATCTTGCTTGAGGATGCTCATTGCAGTTTCATTCATAATTACTCACAACTGGAAACAACCCAATGCCCTTTACCAGGGGAATAGATAACAAAATATACTACACCCATACAATGAAACATTAGTCAATAATAGAAAGGAATGAACTACCAATACATGCACCAACACGGATGTGTTCTGTATATATTAAAAAGTGATGGATTAAGATATCCATAGAAGCAAACTCCATTCTTTCTGCAGGGGGTGGAATCTTTTGCATTGTTTTCTAAAAGTGCAGATGAGTTCAAGTAAAGTACAAGACACTATGGTGTGTGTGGAGACATAGAAACAATATATCACCGCTAAGGAGTAATGCTGAAGAAGTACACAAAGATGAATTTATGGAGGGCCTTGTAGGCCCTGAGCAGTGGTTTTGACCTTGTACTGTAAGAAAATGGCAGCTATTGAAAGATTTTGAAAGAGAGAATAATATGGCCAGCTTTACATTTTAGATAAACCAGTCTGGCTGTTGTATAAAGAAAGGATTTAAGTTATAGAAAGACTGAAAGCAGAGAGATCAGTTAGAAAGTTTTTGCTCTACCCCAAGTGATATATGAAAAAAGCCTGGGCTCAGACAGCTGTAATAAGAATAGAGTAGGAGAAGGTTTCTGAGTCCTGTGGATTGTAGGTACATAAGCTTCAGAGAGATGGAGGGGAAGTAATGACCTGGGAAGAGGATCATTTAACTTTGAAAGGCTTCTTTTCACTCTCTTATTTCAGTCATAAGGGAGCAAATCATTACTTCTGAGCCCCATTCAAATTGCCATGATATGAATACACACAAATCCCACATGACATTTTTTTTAAAATTACATGGCTTCACATGTTTTTTTTCAGATATTCCAATGAAATCCAAGTGGTAATCAAATAGCCATTATTAAATGACCCAGTTAGGATGAGCAAATATCCAATTTTGCAAGTAGATAGTCTCTCTTTACTCTTGAACTCCCAGAGGTTTGTTCTTATACATAAAGCTATAAAACAGTAAAATAGAATGGGAAATTGAAGTCAACATAAAGGTAAATAATTTCATAACATAAGAATATATCTACTTAAAGAACATGATCATCAAATAATCATTGAATTCCCATTTACTTTTTTTCCCTCCATTTGTCCTAATTCTGTATAAAAATATAAAGCCTTACTGTCCTTTTGTACCTAAAAATTTTGGCAGAGTACCCCAAGGCCTTGAAATGAATTAGGAGGTTGTGACTGGTTACTAGGTCCCTGACTGTTCTCCTTTCAAAGTGTCATCCTTCATTCTGTCTTCTATAATCCTATGAGAAACCAAAGCAAGCTTTCTCAGTAGGGTTCCTTGTGAAATATCAAGAATTCTGAACTAAATCATCACCTCACTCATGCTAGGCCCACATAGGGCAGACAGCAGAGAAAGAAGCATAACAACTTTGTTTTCTGGCACAATGTTCTGTCACATCAAGATTGGTTTTTGATGCAACCCATACCCTGTTTTCACACCCTGACTATAATGCTAAAATATAATTCTGGCCTGTGTAAGCCAATATAAAAGTGATGGACAAAGAGAGTACTGAGGTAAAGAAGACTGAGAGAAAAATAAAATGGCATTTCATTATTTCTACCTATCATACTTACAGGAGGGACTTGATGCAATAAAATAAGTAAGCAGTGGTTATAATGAATTGGACAAGGAAGGAGAAGCCATTCTGCCATCCCTGATTTGTTTAATTTTTTTGTTTTGCTTTTTTTGTGTTTGCTTGTTTTTTACTTCTTTTGTTTTATCTTTAATTTTAAGAGAGATTTAGAATCCTGCAAACTGTTCTCAGGTTCAACAGCTTAAATGAGATGCTAACTGAAAAGGTTAATACTTGCCTTTTTTTAATCTCTTAACTGTCTGATGCCTTCAAGCTTTCTAAAATGAAATTGAATTTGAATAGCATAGTACTCTTGAGGTCTGCATATTGTCTGTTCTCAAAGGTTCCTTGTCTATATTCCATAATCTCTTTCTGAAGTTTATATGACAGATAATTTAGACCCAATTCTAAGATGTAACATGCATGTCAACAATGTTCTTTCTAAAAGAACTGGTATACTCTTCAATTCTATTCAATATAAAATATATCTACATAAAAAATATTCACAAAAGCTTTTTGACAGTTAGCATGGATTTTTTCAAGAAAGTAAAGAAAATGGTCTCCCTTTAGCTTTCTTTACTCCCAGCAGGGACCAAAATGGTTACTAAAGCAGTTACCACCACCATCTGCTCTATTATTTATTATGTTACAGTATAATTTATCTATTTATGTATCTGTCTCCCCTTCTAGACTCCATGAATTGCTTGAGGGCAGAGGTTGTTTCACATTCATCTTTATTTTTCTGGCATCTACCAACAAAGAAATTCAGTAACTTGTTGGATGAATGAATGGGATCTCCTTTCAATTTTGCTAGAGGCCTATATGTAAGACTTGCAACATTGTGCTTCTTAAATGTTCTATAAATGTTAACCACCATTTGCTATGGTGGGATCAGATGGAGCTACGCTAGAGTCCTACTGGCTATTAAATTTTCAGGAATTTTGAAAGCTAATTAAATGATTGGCAATTTTAAAATAGGTCATGATGGGAGTGTTTACACTATCGGTAAATGCTACTATTTTGCAACCTCACTTCCAGAGTCTATTGTTCAATATTTACTAACATACCACTGAGGTCAATGTTAGTCAGATTTCTGACACTTTGACAAAATACCTAAAATGCTCAACTTGTAAGGAAAAAGGATTTATTTTGGCTCATGGTTTCAGAGGTTTCAGTTCATGGTCACTTGGCCTTGTCGCTTTTGGACCTGTGATGAGACAGAACATGACAATAGGGAGCTCTTGACAAAGAAGGTCTGTTCACCTCTTGGCAGCTGGGAAACAAAGGGCCAAGATCTCAATATCCCCTTCAAGGACACACTTCTAGTGACCTAACTTCTTTCCAGTAGCCCTTACATCCTAAAACTTCTACTACCTTCCCATAGTGCCATAGGCTGACAACCAAGCCTTAACACATGGGCCTTGGGGGACATTCAGATCCACACCATAAAACCCTTCAAAAAGTATTAATGTGTACATATGATAGAGTGTGCATGTGATATGTTCTCCATTCAGGAGAGAAGAAAGAAGGCAAAAGAAACAGCATATGGGGAAAGAACAGTAGTCAGTCAGCAAGTGTAGCTTCAAATCCTACCTCCCAACACTGCTCACTTCCTCAGACAACAACTTTCACAGCAATTTATGACACAGAGTCTCCTGGTGGGATTAATTTTGACCAAGAAAAAAAAAAAAAGAATTGGCCGATGACTCAAAAGTGGCAATTCAATACAAACCACTATTGAAATCACAAGAAGTTGAATTCATCAGAAAAACTTCACAAGTTATAACTGATAATATAAAGGTTTTCCAACCACTGGGGTTCTAAATGGCAGAGTAGGTTTCCTTGAAAATGGTGAGTCCTTAGTTTAAATTAGAAGTGTTCATCTGGAAGCTGGAGGAAAACCTTCAGAGAGATTGCAGAGCAAATTCTCACCAGCTGATCCTGGAGCACTTTGCTCTTCAAAGTCTCATCTGCAGACTTCTTGGGACCCACTCCAGACCAACTCAATCAGAATCTGCATTTTAAGATCCCCAAATTGTTCATGTGAAAATCAATGTTTGAGAAGTCTTTACTCTAGATAGCCTCTAAAGCTACATTTAGGATTGTGACCTATCACTTGGATGAAGACATATGCTCATTCCTTTAATTTTGGTGGGGAAAAGGGTACCAGGGACAGAACCCAGGGACACTTAATCACTGAGCCACATCTCTAGCTGTTTTACTTTTTTTATTTTGAGAAAGTGTCTCACTAAATTGCTTAGGGCCTCACTAAGTTCCTGAGACTGGCTTTGAACTTGTGATCCTCCTGTCTCAGCCTCCCAAGCCACTGGGATTACAGGTATGTGCAAACTGCTCCAGCTCATACAATATTTTTTCAGGAAATAAAATGTCAGAATGAAACATTGTTACATTAAAATTTAAGTAAAAATTCTAAAATAATCTCAACACATTTAGTGATGGGCAAGAGTCAGCAAGATGAAATTCAAAAGCCAGAGTATAAATTCTATGTTTAGACCAGTTCCTAAAACAAGAGAAGTCGGGGCAAATGCACAGCCTCAAGACCTGCAAAAGCATCCAGGTGACTGACACACAGGCAAATTATCCCTTATCCTTTGATTCTAGATTCTGAGCTCTTTTCATTTGTTTTCATTCGTACTTTATGAGTTTTCAGAAATCAATGCAGGAATATGTAACAGCTTTTTAACTAGAGTGTTTGGTAAAATCCTTAGTTATACTATCATCTGCTTCTTTGGGGCTCTCCCCTCCTCCCAGTGGACCTGGAACAGAGTTCTATACCAAGTGGATGTCTGATGAATGCTGAGTATTGATAATATTATTAGCATTTTAGACCAAAAAATCTTTTTTTTTGATACCAAAAAAAGCCAAATAGCAACTTTGTTTCTATACATTTCCAGTGACTACAAAATCTGTGTAACACAACAAAATAAATCAATAATGTAAGTTATTTATATTGATAAAAAGTATATATGATGTAAATTTAACAAATTAATTAATAACTAATATACCGCTACAATGTTTTTAGTTTAAACTTTATATTATAAACTATAAATGTTTCCTCAAAGTGATCAAATCTATTGATCACGTCACAGAACCATTCCATGGCTTTTGGATCTCTGCTGCATAGCACAGGGTTGGCAAACTATCTGTCAAGGGCCAAGCAGTAAATATTTTAACATTGTGGAACATATAGTGTCTCTCATAACTACTTAAAAGGAGATCTAAACAATATGTAAATCAACACAAAAGAATATTACTCAACCATAAAAAAAGAATGCCAGGCACAGTGGCATACACCTGTAATCTTAGTAGCTTGGGAGGCTGAGGCAGGAGGATCACAAGTTCAAAGCCAGCATCAGCATCTTAGTGAGGCTCTAAACAACTTAGCAAGACTCAGTCTCAATAAAAATATATATATTTTAAAAACCTTTTTAAAAAATTCTGGGATGTGACTCAATGGTTGAGTGTCCCTGGGTTCAATTCCTGATACCAAAAAAAAAAAAGAAAGAAAGAAAAAGAAAAGAAAGAACAACTCTATGACTTTTACTGGTAAATGGATGGATCTGGAGACTATGATGCTAAGTGAAATAAGTGAATAACAAAATACCAAAGGTTGAATGTTCTCTCTGATACGTGAATGCTAACACACAACAAGGTAGGGAGATGGACAGATATTCAGGGGATTGAAGGTAGGGGAGGGAGAGTGGGAATAGAAAAAGACAGTAGAATGAATTAGAGATAACTTTCCTTTGTTCATATATGAATACACCACAGTGAATTTCCACATCAAATACATCCACAAGAACAGAATCCTAACTAGAATAAGTTATATTCCATGTATGCATAATATGTCAAAATATGCTGTCATGTATATCTAAAAAAACAAATTAAGAAAAGAAAACCAGTATGTAAACCAGCTACCAAATAAGCATGTCTGTGTTCCTTTTTTAAAAATATTTTTATTTTTATTTTAATTATACATGACAGTAGAATACATTTGGCAGAGTACACAAACATAAAGTATGAATTTATTTAGGTTCCCACTCTTGTGATTGTAGGTGATATGAAGTTACCCTGGTCATGTATACAAATACAAGGCTAGGGAAATTATGTCCAATTAATTCTACTGCCTTTTTTATTCCTAGCCTCCCTCCCTTCCCTTCATTCCCCTTTGTCTAGTTCAATGGATTTCTATTATTCCCCTCCCCAACCTCTCTTGTTTGGGATTAGCATACACAAATCAGAGAACATTTGGCCTTTTTTTTTTAATCTACTGCAAGTGGGTTAGGTGTGGAATATTTTTTTTTAAAGAGAGAGAGAGAAAATTTTTAATATTTATTTTTTAGTTATCGGCGGACACAACATCTTTGTTTGTATGTGGTGCTGAGGATCAAACCCGGGCCGCACACATGCCAGGCGGTACCACTTGAGCCACATCCCCAGCCCCTAGCCTTTGGTTTTTTGTTATTGGCTTATTTCACTTAGCATGATAATCTCCAGTTCCATCCACTTACTGGGAAATGCCATAATTTCATTCTTTATGGTTGGGTAATATTCCATTGTGTATATATACCACATTTTATTTTTATCCATTAATCTATTGAAGAACACCTAGTTTATTTCCAGAGCTTGGCTACTGAAAATTGAGCCACTATAAACATTGATGTTGCTGTGTCACTATAGTATGCTGATTGTATGTTCTTTGCGTATAAACCGAGGAGTGGAATAACTGGGTCAAATGGTGTATCCATTCAAAGATTTCTGAGGAATCTCCATACTGCTTTCTATTGGTTACACCAATTTGCAGTCCCACCAACAATATATGAGAGTACTTTTTTCCCCATATGCCTGTGTTTCAATAAAACTTTATTTACTAAACAGTCAGACCACAATTTACTGACCCTTGAGGTAAAAGATTCTATACATCACAAGTAGCTCAGATTTTCTCTTACAATTTTTCCTGATAACATTGCTCCCATTCACATAGATTTGCCTTTTTTCAATGCAAGAATATGAGTTTTCGTTGTCCAATATGAACCAATCAGTACAAGATCCTAACGTGTTGACAAAATGTTGAAGGTAAGAAAGGCACATTTGTGCAAGTATGTCCTTTGTTCCCATTTCTCCTTTCCTCTTCTGTCTTCTGTAAAGCAAATTTCTATTCATCTGCTTATCTTTCTCATTCTGATCCTGCAACAGAATTTGTATATTGAAAATTCATCTTTGGCTCTAAAAATGGAGATGGGCAGGCACAAGAGCTAAGGCTGAGTTAAGTTGCATACAGAAATCTAGATTGAGAAGTTCAGAGGCATTTTGCTTTTCATCCTCTACCAATCACTCCCAAGGTGTGAAGGTTAGAGTAAGCAGCCCTACCCTTTCAGGAGAACCTAATTTCCCCTAACTCTGTTTAGTTCCAAGTCCATGCTACACCTTCCCATGACACTACTTCCCAAACTGACTTATTTAACCAATTTGAAGAGGATTAAGGGCTCCATTGACACTTACAAAATGAAAAACATTCTGGCAGCTTTGAACCTGAGCACAATGAGTTAGAATATCAGCTAAAGGAATCTGGAGAATGTAACCCATTTTGAATTCAAGCTGATATCAGAAAGGCCTTAAAGGTTCTGCTTTAATTTGCAAATTGAGATTTACCAGAAGCCTAGAAAGACAAAAAGTCCTCATCAATGCAACATTTTTGCAAGTTTAATCCACAAGTTCATGGTTCCTTTGACCTTTGTGGTGCTTGAGATTGCTTTGTTTCTCCCAGAACACCTTGTAATAAAAGAAAGCCGATCAATGAAGAGACCTAACCTGCATGTGAAAAGATAGTGATGGGGAACTATAAAACAGTTTTATTTTATGGCTGAGTCTGTCTAATATTTCTTCAATATTTTAAATTCACAATTCTTAGTGTGTTTAAAACAGTACCACAGAAATCTTTGTATTTTAACTTAGAAAAATTGTTTAGAACACTGATTTAGGCTTTGCTCCAGAAGAGATTTGGGGGTTAATTTATTTATTTCACAGGAGAGACAGTACTGAGTCAGATAATCCAACTGTTAGAATTTTGAAGTGAGCATAACTATGATTTAAAAGCATATTCACCTTGTATGTGCCTGCTAGTGAAAGATAGTAGTAAAACCCTCAACAGAGACACCAATTGCAGTAATCTTAATGAACTGCAGCCTGAAAATCATCAAGAAATAGCCACAACGTCTGCAATACAGAAAGAAGCAAGGGAGACAACAATGATAAACAGGGAAAATGCGAATATTCAGTTTTTCCTTCGTGTGACATGCATCAAATATCCCCTCAGCTTTCCTCTTTAAACGTACAAATGAATACCGGCTGCTTCCTCTTCACCTAAACTAAATGTAGAAGAGAAGCTTCAATCCTATTGACTAATTCAGCTGTTCCTTTAAATTGAATTTTGAAACATATGGGCACACAAACCAATCTATATGCAGAACAATTCTTTGAGCAGCATGCAAACGATTTGGGATTACATGCTAGGTATCACACAAGTGAGTTTTCACAGTACAAAAGAATGAATTCCTTATTGTGATACTTGAGATAACAATACTAAAGAATTTCAGCTCAACTTTAAATTGCTCCCTCCAACTGTTGTAGTTTTCTTACTATAACACTCTCCTTAGTTTGTATATTCCTCCACCAAATAATAATTGCTCATCTCTACTGAAGAATGGTCTATCAAGTTGGGGTTGTGGCTCAGTGGTAGAGCATTTGCCTAGCACTTGTGAGGCCCTGGGTTATATCCTCAGGTTCACATAAAAAGATAGATAAATAAATTAAAGATATTGGAAAAAAAAGAATGGCCTATCAGACATGTGTAGTGACACAAACCTATAATCCTAGAGACTCAGAAAGCTTCTGCAGGAAGATCACAAATTCAAAGCCAGCCTCAGAAACTTAGCAAGACCCTGTTTCAAACAAAAACCAAAAAGGGCTCCGGTGTAGCTCAGTTCTATCCTTCTTTTCATTCAGTCAGCCAACAAACATCTATTGAGCAAATACTATGTGATCTAGTAATACCTCAAACAACAAGAGATAATAGGTATGGCAGCCATATGTATATATATATATATACATATGGCCATATGTATATATATGTTTATATATATGTATACATATGTATGTATGTGTGTGTGTGTGTATGTATATATATACATATGTATATATATATATGTATACATATATACATATATATATATACAATATATATACATATATATATATTGCCAAAAGCTAGAGAAAGGGAAACACATTCCTAACTTGAAATTTTAATTTCAATACAACCTATCTCTTTTGCATCATTGTATAATATACTGACTTTGTGTTTTGATTTATTCATGTGTAAAGAATTTATTGCTAAACCAGGGCCTACCTTTGTAAGGACCCTGATCACCAAGATGGGGCAGGCAAGTCTATGGAAGTGTTCTGTTGAAACCTGTTGGCAATGTTGCATAAGGATAGAAAAGGTTAAGCCTCAAAGTTTCTATTGCACATTGAAGATTTCAACTACTGATTCACCCCAACTCAATTGTTCAGAGTTTTGGTGATAAGTGGAGCCAATGAGGAAGGAAGAAGAGACAGGAAAGGAGAAAAATCTTTTTAAATATTAAGGTATTTTATGGTCTGAACAGGATTGATATACAACCAGCATGCCCTAGTATCTGATTTCTTAATATTTTAATATCACCCAGGGTTCAGGTACCAAATTTATTATAAAGTGAATAGAGAATTTGAGTTTTAAAAACTGTCACCTTTGAGACTTTATCAGGGAAGAGGTGCCTCTGCAGACAAGTCTTTAAAGGATAAATAGGAGCCAAGTTTGCAAAGGGAGCTGAGGGCATTCCAAATAGTGAGCACACATTCATGAATAAGAAACTTATGACGAGTGTGATGAAAAGTACAATCATCTCAGTGTGGATGAAGCACAGAGTTCCAAAGAGGGAGAGGTAGGAGCTGGGAGCAGAAATATTCACAGCGGGGGCTGGGGTTGTGGCTCACAGGTAGAGCACTAAGCTTGAGGCACTGGGTTCAATCCTCAGCACCACAAAAATAAATCAATAAAGTTATTGTGACCACCTATAACTAAAAAATAATTATTAAAAAAATATTTACAGGACACAAACTATAGCTGATCTTGTATGGCATGTTATGGAGTTTGGGCTTTATCTGGAGAGCCATGGGGAGCCATTTAAAGACTTAAGCAAGGCAGTTTGGTGGAGGAGGTGGTCAAGTTCTGGAATTTGCATTTGAAAAAGCTACTCCAGCTACTGTGTGGAGAATGAACGGGTTGGGAAAAGAGAGGGAATTGACTGGGAACAGACAGAGGAGATGGGTGAGAATATGAGGTTAAAGGAGTAATTCTATAAACTGGGCTGGCTTTGCTGAACCTCACATGCTTTGTTTCCAAGAAGCAATTTACCTGCAACCCTGCCTGGCTTATGTCAACAGGATATGTCACATTCCTCAGCACATTACCAGTTATCTTCAGGAGGAGTGCAGTCCCTGAAATCTCCATAAGAAGTACACAAGTTACCCTGAAGGGGTAATTTTGTGACACTTATACAGACCAGATCCCAGAACTCAGGAAGATAAAAATAATTACCCTGAATCATAAAATATGTAAGAATAGATTCAAATTAGAACCAACATGGGTGAAAGTGTCCTAGAGTTGTCATGCACAGTGGGGACTTGAAAGTCTGATGTCACCCTGCTGTCAGTCAAAAGTCAAGAGGAAAACCTGGTCAGAAATCTCTGGAAACTTCCTGGGGACCCCAAATAAACTTAGAATGAAGGAGATCCTCCCTGTCCTTATCCTCTCTAAGAAGACCAACACTTTCTCTTGGGAGTGTCTTCCTTTCCCTTTCTTATCCCTTCTAATACACTCATGCCTGTTACTCCAGTAACAGTCTGAAATCTTTCTGGTATGATTATAAGAATTGGGGTTTGAAGAAGGGGTCTTGGCATTGCCTCAGGTTTTTTTTTGTTGTTGTTGTTGTTGTTTTTCTTGTTTGTTTGTTTTTTCCAGGGATTGAACCCAGCAGCGCTTGACCACCCAGCCCTTCTTATTTTTTATTTTGAGACAGGGTCTTGCTAAGTTGCTTAGGGCCTTGCTAAATTGCTGAGGTTGACTTTGAACTTGATCCTCCTGCCTCAGCCTCCCAAATGGAGTTTAAGATTTCCTATGTGGTGGGGTCCTAAGTAATGAAAATGTCTACATCACAGCCATGGAGATTGAATGCAGACATAGAGGTAGGCAAAATGCAGGGTTACCAGATAGTCACAGTCCTATCAGCAGAATCATTGGTTTTCAAAGTTACAGAAGCTGGAGCCCTGAAGGAAAGTGAGGAACCAGAGACAGGTAAGCGAGAAATGAAAGACGGAAACCAGGCTGACATACATAGGAGAGTTTATTCCTCAGAGCTGACAAATAAAGGCCATCTCTCTGTAACAGAGAGAGAGGCAAAACAGGCTTGGGTTCTGGGACTTTTATAGGGCAGGGTCAGGAATCAGAGCTGAGTGGGCCCTAATACAGGTGGTAAAGGTTTAGGTTGGTATGAGGGAGTGGTGGGCCTTTCTCAGAAACACCCTTGGGCAGGAAAGTGAAATTCTTTCCTTAAAATGTTGGCTGTCACTTAAAGATAGCCATCCAGATGTTAAGCAAGGACCTTATAGCCATAACTCTGAGTGCTTCTGATGCAGTAGGTAGAACTCAGGGATTATGTACTTGTGAAAACTTATACTGATGTTTTCAATGTACATTCTGATTTGGGAACCCTTGCACTAAAGTTGCAAGGATTATCTAAAGGAACACTGAAGTCTCCAGATGACAGAATAGAAGGCCACAAGGCAGAATCTCCGCTGAATTTGAGATACCAGGCAGAAAGTCAGTATGTAAAATACCAGAGGAGGAACTGTTTGTGGCTTAGCTGAAGGGCAAGAACTTCAAAAGAGCAGGGGGTTTTGCTAGAGGCTGAAGGCTTTAACTAAGCTTCAGAAAGCAAAGAATGAAGGTGTAAACTTCACCTCCCCATACTGACTTATTTTAAACTGGTTTATACAGCACAAAGTTGTCTGAACATCCCCAGTTCACCACCAGCATTTCCAAGTTTCTACACTATTCTGTGAAGAAATTGCTCGGGGATGTTCTCATATTCTGAAACCCTAACTTTCCACTTTTCAGAGCTCATTCCCATCTTTTAAATATTTCATTCACTTTTAGATGACCATAGCCATTGGGGGGAATAAAATGAATCCTGTGAACTCGAATCTGGAAATTTTAAAATATGAATTATTCTCTGTAAGATTCAGTAACCCATTTCACTTACCTGGTTTTCAAGACATTTGTGTGAAAGAGTATTAGGATGGAGTGAAATTAGGTAATGTAAATTAGATCATTTTCAGAAAAATGGAATTCTATGGACACGTTAGAGGGCTTTGGACTAAAGAAAATTCCAAGTGACTGTTTCTAGTACTAGCAGAGGTGTAAAATAATAAGAATAGTAATAACAAAGCCATACAAATCAATGAAAAGCATCAAAACTTATTTATCTGGTATACTTTATTCCTTATCTTTTAAATTGCTTTCATTATAAATGTTGGGCATGTGGGAGACTCCCCCTTCTCAGAGAACATCATGGAATCCCTTACCCCTCCCCCTCCTCTCCAAAGATCTCCAAGCCAAGAGCACCAAATTCAAAGGTTTCCTCAATCAATCCCCATAGGACACAGTGTCCACTTAATGTTCCTGAGTCACTCTGCCAATCAGCACCCGCCACGTCCCCTATGCAACTCTTCTTAAGCCAAAGCTTGTGAGCACAGGCTCTCTTCTCTCTGCCCTCTTCCTCTTCTTTCTCTCTCTCTCTACCCTTTCTCTCTCTCTTTCTGCCCTCCTTCTCTTCTCTCTCTGCCCCTCCTTCAGGCAGCCCCCCAATAAAATCTCTTGGTTGAATATCTGTCTCAGGTGAGTCACTCACCTTTCATTGGTGCCCTGACTTGGATGGGGCTCCCCTGCCTTTATCAGGATCCCATCCCATCGGAGATCACCACCTGAGCGGAGACCAACCTGCGCCCATCTTCTCCATCGCCTAATTCACATCCACCATCGGCCTACAAATTGGTGAGTCCCCTTCTCCAGACTCCCAAACCTGCCAAGGCACAATAACAGGGAACTGGCCCTTGATCATCCGGCAGCACCTGTGGTGGCAGCCCCTGTGGTGGCAGCCCGTGTGGTGTCTCCTGTGGAGGAATGCAGCCTAGCCAGACCTTCACCATCGCAGTGGTCCTCTTGGAGTCTTCCCCTTCCAACAGGCCTCGGCCAGCTTGAGAACTGGCAACCCCCTCTGAGAAACCAGCCTCTACCTCAGAGCAAAGCCTGTCCAAGGAACGGGGCATGACCCTTGTCCTTGGAAAGACCCACAGAGCACTCCTAGGCACATACCCACCCTGCTGAGTTGTTTATCTACAAATAACAGGAGAGATCCGCTGTGCCAGGTGTCCCTGACTCAGTCAGGCTAGGTGGGGACCCATAGCAACTGTAAGGGTCTGGCGAACGTCGGAGGAAGAGACCACCAAGTGACCAACTCATGCAATAGCAAAAGGGGTTTATTGAGGATCCAATCCAGCGCGCTGAGGCTCCGTGCTCACTCAAGAAGGGAGAGCAGCCCAGAGCTCCGAGCAGGGCTTGAAAAGTGTTTAAGTACACTTTTTGGGGAGGGCGGGGGCTTTGCATACATCACAGTCTCCTTTAACAAATCATCATACACCGCGGGAAAATCAAACAACAATTCTCAATTGTGATCAGTACATTCATTGGCGGGAACCGGTTGGGCGGGGGTGATTGGTCAGTCCTAAGCGGGGTACACATTCAAACTGATTGGTCTTGGGCCCTGAATGCCTATGTGCCAGGCTACACAGGGTCCTAGGTTATTAAACAACCAGAGGGTCAGTGGGAATATTTACTGGGCAGTTCGGGTATTGTCCTAACAGCTACAGGAATTTCAGGTTTTGGGGGTAGCAGAGGAACTTAACAATACCTGGTCCTTTACTTTTTAACTCAGGCCTTGCAGCTTAGAAACTTTACAATGCCCAGTCTTTTACACTTTAACTTTTACACTTTAACTTCAATTTCTTTTACCTTTACACAACCTCCTAGCAGCCACCAATCAGCATGAGAGAGGGAAAATACCTGGGATGCCAGATGACCCCCCCAGTAGTTTATGGTGGTTGATAACGTGTTGGAAAACCATTTAGTTCAGCAGGTACACCCCTCTTGGCTTAAACCAATCAGTTCAAATCAGTTCAAAGGAATCCCCCTTTTGTACTAACCAATCACCCCTACCCAACTTGTTCCTGCCAGTGAATGTGCTAATCATCTATTAGAGTTGTTTTATGATTTTCCCACGGTGTGTGATGCTTAGCTAAGAGATGCTAGGATGTATGTGAAGTCCCTGCTGCAAACCCTGGGCTCAGGGCCTCTCAGTGTCACCAGTTGCTGTGTGTGCGCGTGGAGGATAGAGCTAGCTTACAATAAACACCTCTTTGCTGCTTACATCAATCTTGGTCTCCGGTGGTCTTTTAGGGATACCAAATTGGATCATAACACCTCCCCTCCTCAAGTGTGGGTCTCCTCTTTCCCCCTCTCTGTCGGAAACCCTGGCACCAGGTGACTCATAGCTCCCAGGGCCCTCCAGGAATGACGGTATCTCCAGCCTGAGGTCTCTTTCTAATATTTGGCTTGAGTGGGACACCTCTGAAGTCAACATCTCATACCCTTCCTCACAGACCCAAGGAGGGGTGCCTCCTCTCTGACAACCCTGCCATTTTGCAGGATCTAAATCCTCCTTCGCTCGAATCCATCTCTCTGTACCTCTTGCAACCCAAAGCATGTTCTCTTGGCCTCTTTCTGCCTCCTCATCCATGGATTTCAAGCCACCACCACTAGCCCCTCCCCCCACTCTCCTCTTCCCTCCTCTGCACCAGTCCCCACCCCTGGGGGCTCCTCCTTCAGGCCCTGCCCCCACCTCCCCCTTTAGTCCTCCCATCACCATTCTGTGTCTCCATTCAGCGCAGTCTTTCCAGCCACTCCCTACTTCAATTACGGCTCCTTTGAGAGAGGCTGCTGGGGAGGAAGGGATTGTTAGGGTCCTCATGCCCTTCTCCATGGCAGACCTTTCACAGTTGAAAAACGCTTGGTTCCTACACCACCAACTCTGCCTCATACATAAAGGACTTTCAGTACTTACTCCAAGCCCATAGTCTCACTTTTCATGACATTTACATGATCCTGGCCAATACCCTTCTCCCAGAGGAAGCAGGCTATTCTGGGAATACGCCTGTAATTATGCTGATGAGGTCCATCAAACCATCCCAGTCCATCCTCTAGGCCCCCAGGCAGTTCCTGATCAAGACCCTAATTGGGACTACAATACTGCCAAAGGATTAGGCCTGAGGGACCAACTTTCCACCTGCCTAGTTGGCAGACTCAGAAAGGCAGCTCAGAAGGCAGTAAATTTTGAAAAACTCCAAGAAATCATTCTGGATTAAAAAAGAGAACCCTTCCACCTTCCTAGATAGACTGACTAAGGCTCTCCAGAAACAAACTAATTTAGACCCTGAGATCCTCAATAGGAGACAGCTCCTAATGACCTACTTCTTCTCCCAGAGCTACCCTGACATTCGGGCGAAACTTACAAAACTGGAACAGGGACCCTTGACCCCTCAGACTGACGTCCTGGCCACAGCCTTTAAGGTGTACCACAACTGGGATGAGAAGGCAAGAAAACAAAAAAGCCAGATGCTGGCACAGGCTCTATGGGGACCTACCCCATGGGCCCCTTCGTTTCCAGCCAAATGCCTACCACCAAAGATGGCCCCTGGGCCCTGTTTTAAGTGTGAGACAGAGGGACACTGGGCATGAGTGTGCCAGAATCCCAGGCCGCCTATGCCTCCATGCCCTAAATGCCAATTCAGGGGTCACTGGCCCATGGGCTGCCCCAGCCCCTGAAGGGGAGCCGAATCTGCCCGAAGCCTAGACCCTGATCTGCAATGGATGACTGAAGGGGCCTTGGGACTCCCTCCCTGATGACCACCATCACCTTTCAGGAGCCCAGGGTCACTATTATGGTGGATGGACGTCCAATTAACTTTCTTTTAGCCACAGGGGCTACTTATTCAGTTTTGAGGGAGTTTTGGGGACCCACTGTTCCATCATGTTCCCCCATTGTCAGGGTAGGGGGACAAATAATCCTTCCCCTTAAAACCACCAGGCATTCTTGTAGGTTTTACCACCATCCTTTCTCCCAACAGTTTTTGGTATTGCCCCAATGCCTCATTCCCCTACTGGGAAGGGACATCTTAGTGGGAACTTCACTAGCCTGTCACCCAGGGTTTCTAGGCCCATTCGCTTTTGTGCCTCCTCCTGACCGCTAGTCTTTTCTCAACCAGTCCCTCTCACTGGGCCTCCAGCCAGAAACTAATGTGGTGTCTCCTCTTCCCTCTTCTCCTTGCCTTCGGGTATCTTTGGTGTTCTTAGGCTCATCAAGTGGCACACCTGGTTTGCGGAGTTTGCGGAGGCCCTCTGACAAGACAGCTGGCTGACTCCCCCATTTGCAGGGACAAGGATTGGATGGAGACTGTCCATGACCTATGGCTTCGAGGAAATTTCATCAATTTCAGCCCAAGGAAATTCACATCTTCAGCGCCCCAGCCTTTACAGTGATGCTTCTCTTGTCCCCGCACCCTGACCATCCCTCCCTTCCTTCACATGTCCCTCTCCAGCAGGAAGTAGCCAGAGAACTTTTGTCACCCTAGTCAACCTACTTCCAACACAAAAACAAAAAGGGAGGAATATTGGGTGTGTGGGAGACTCCCCCTTCTCACAAAAACATCACTGAATCCCTTACCCCTCCCCCTCCTCTCCAAAGGGCAACAAGCCAAGAGCACTGAATTCAAAGGTTTCCTCTTGACCAATCCCCATAGGACACAGTGTCCACTTGCTGTTCCTGAGTCACCCTGACAATCAGCACCCACCACATCCCCTATGCAACCCTTCTTAAGCCAGAGCTTGTAAGCACATGCTCTCTTCTCTCTGTCCTCTGCCCTTTTCCTCTCTTCCTCTCTGCCCTCTTCCTCTTCTTTCTCTCCTCTCTACCCTTTCTTTCTGCCCTCCTCCTCTTCTCTCTCTGCTCTCTGCCTCTCCTTCAGGCAGACCCCCCAATAAAATCTCTTGGTTGAATTCCATCTCAGGTGAATCACTCAGCTTTCAATGTTGTCATAAATGATAGGATTTCACCCTTTTTATAGCTGCATAGTACTTCATTGTATACATATACCACCAAGAAAACTTGCCTTTTTTTAGATTTTTTTTTTTTATATTTATGTTTTGTTTTCGGCGAACACAGCATCTTTGTTCATATGTGTGGTGCTGAGGATCGAACCTGGGCCGCACGCATGCCAGGCCAGCGCGCTACCGCTTGTGCCACATCCCCAGCCTGAAAACTTGTCTTTTAATTTTTCGCAGGATGTCTTTCATAATACTGAAACAAATTTTTAATTTTCATTTAGTTGTATCTGTCCACTTTTTTATTTATTCTGCCTTTTAATTTCTAAGGACAAATTTCCCAAATTCAATTTTTTTTCAAAAATAGATATTCTTTTACATTTTATCCTATTATGTTCTAGCAATTGTGTTTCCGATAATACAGAATCTGAGAACAAGCCTGACCTTCTCCATGTTTATGAACATGGGTTCTTGCCATCTGCACCTGTCAAATGGGAGAAAAGGAAACATAAGATAAGAGGAAGAGATTAAGTTCCCTTGTTGGGCCAGTGACTACCTCAGCTGATTCTATGGGAAGCTTTGGGTCCAGAAAGGCCATTCAAAATTTTCTTGAGTTGGGCTGAGATGGAATGCCTATGTATATCTGCAATTGGTCAGTCATTTCCAATTGAGGCAATCACTGAATGGACATGTATTTGAAGACTACCTATGGATGGCAATCTCAGCAGCTGGGGTAGTATTTCACAGGTTCTACCACAGGGATGCTATATCTGGATATGTTTCCCTTACATTCAGAATCTTGCATCCATTGAATTTGCTTTTATGTTTGATCTGAGGTAGATAGAATTTCTGATTTTTCTATTCAAATAGCCCTGTCTGCATGATACTTTCTTTTCTTATATTCATAAGCTTACATCTGTTTGGAATTTGTTTTTATGTAAGAAATGAGATAGAGGTTCTTATTTTCCTATTCAAATAGATAGTCAACAATGACATGGTAGTTCATTGTGCATCATTTCTCTTTTTAAATAATTTTAAAATAAACCAAAACCTAGCAAAGCACTCATTAACTTGAATTCTACTTGTCTGGTGTTTGTGGTACCTCACCTCAGATACAATGTGGATGTTTCCTATTAAGTTAACGAAAAAATAAAAACAGAAGAGTTTATCAAACCAAAGTCTAGAGAAAAGTAATTCTCTGCCATTGAAGAGTTACAGAGTCATTAGAGTCATAAATCTTCAAAATGGAAGGAATCATAGTAGTACATATTTTCCAGGCTGTTCATTTCCCAGATAAGAAAACTAAGGCCTAAAGAGCAGCAAGTACAAATTAGGAACCAGAGGATAAAGTTCTGAATTTTCAAACCACTGTTATTTTCTATATACTAGGTTGTTTGCTTCTAATATATCATTTTATAGTATAGAGTTTTCATTAAAATATTTCACTAAAATAACATAGACCTTTCACTAAAATATTTACTTCAAATATTTAAGTAAATGCCTGCTTATATTTACTTATACTTCCAGTTGAAAATAAGAAAATAACTGTTCTTTAGATAATGGTCTCTAATACAGGCTGTATCCAAAGTGTAATTGACCTCTCCTTTCATTCTCCAATTATTTGGAATTAGTGAAAGAATTTTTGTGTTGGCCCCACTCTAATGGAAACCACAGAGTAATTAGCAAGTAGAAGGCACACCAAAGCCAGACGATACTATATTGGCTTGTAAGGATAATTGTACGTTTACTGATAAAAATCAATTTTTATCGGCTCACTTACACTCCATAATAAGGCCACTGTGGCACTTCCTGCTCAAGGCCCATAAGTGAGAGCTAGCGTGTATTTGATTTTAATAAATACTGTCTGCGGGAAGCCTGGACAGGAATGAACAGATGTTGAAACCATATGATAATAGTGTGGCAGGGTAAAAAAACCTGTGCATTTATATGGCACACCTGGTGTTTATGATACTTTTGCAACTTTTATAACTACAGCATCTGGCCCTTTGCTGCTGTTGTTTAATTTTCAAATACCCAGGATCTTATGTCTCTTGCAGTGTAGACATGTCTATCAGGAAGAAACAAACAAAAAAGGCAATAAACATTTCATGTCTCTTGCAGAGAAAGACCTCTACCTCTCCACAAGGAACTTGTGTTAAAATCATTAGCAATATCCTAAAATATGACAAAACATTCACATTGACCTTTCCCAACTCTTCTTAAAAGGCAAAAAGTATTCACACAAGGATTACTAGACCGTTTGAACTACAAATTTTCTCAATATTTTAGATTTGAAATGAAGATGATTTGGGGAGAGTATCAAAAATAAATTTGTAGCACTATATCCTCTCTATTATGGCACTGTTATTCTGTTTAATCTAGGTAGGAATGCACAGAGACACTGTAATTATACAGAACTAAAATTTGATTGAATTTTGAGATTGCACTGAATTTTCAGGTACATTTGTGTGCATTTATATCAAATATAAAGTGGTTTTTGCCTAAATTTTCCATTGTTCCAATGAGTAGATCAGGTAAATAATGTAATCAACCCAAAAGCTGATAAAAATCTTCTTGTACACACATGACTTTAAAGTTCAGTTAGTATTTCTATAGCTCTTCTGGGGTTTTCTGGACTAAAACTTGGAAAACACTTCAGAATGCAGAAAAAGATTGGAAGTCATGCTCCCTGAAGATGACCCCAATTTGGGCAAGACACCTTTTTCAGAAAACACATCCTACTTGAATTTTTGTGATGATGGACCTGCCAGAGTTTGCAAGATATCAAACTCACATTAAAGTTTTCATAAATTGGATGGATTTCAGTGAGGAAGAAATCCCTCATGTAACAATCTGAAAATCTCAGTGATAAAAAAACACTCAATGGGTTGATCTGTTGTGGATTTTTTTTCTCATAGAGCACCAGAAACTTTCAACACAGTGCCACAGGAGCTTACTACCAAACACTCAGAGTTGGTATCAGCATCCTAAAGACATTAAGAGCATAACATGACTTCAATGTCTATCGCATTTGAAATGCAATTTTATTACAGTTGAACTGTAGTTTCTTTTCCCTGAGGCAAGTAGTTCTCATAAAATAGGTAATCTGGGTGATTAGAAATAGTTCTGAAGACACTTTCCCTAGAAAACATGCTTTTGCCTTCACTTTGAATGAATCTTTCCTAAACAGTGATTTTTTTTTTTTTTTTTTTTTTTGGTACCAGAGATTGAACTCCGGGACACTCAACCACTGAGCCACATCCCAAGCCCTATTCTGTATTTTATTAGAGACAGAGTCTCACTGAGTTGCTTAGCACCTCACCATTGCTGAGGCTGTCTTTGAACTCAAGATCCTCCTGTCTCAGCCTCTGGATCCACAGGGATTAGAGGCATGCCCCTCCACACTTGGCTAAACAATGATTTTTGTATGTTCCCCTGCCTCTTCTTCAAGTTGAAGTTGCCTAGATTCAAATAAGATAACTCAAGAATCACAGCCATTATCACTTGGGGTCAAAATGTCACCAACTTATGTATGGAAGTATAAATGTCAAAAGGCTAATCTTGTCAGGCACCTGATTCATGATTGGGGTAACATACCATAGTGACTTGCCATGCAAGATGAGCAACACTGATTTTAGAATGTTGAGATTTCTTTTTATGGTATCAGCACCTTGTAATTCTGTCTCTACCTTATTCTGGATCCCTGTCCCATAAAGTAAACTTCAAATGTGTACTATAGATAAGACTAAACAAATCACAACCATTTCACTTTATTTTTGAGTCATGTAAAATGCAGAGATGAATATGCATATGTATTAAGGCCTTCCCTTTATCAACAGAAGGTTGTTTTTTATGCAATGAAAGGTATTCGAATATGCCTATAACTCAGCCTAGGTTAGCCCCAAACATAACATGAAATAAAAGTTTATATATAAGTACTTTAGTTGGGAATGTGATGCAAGAGGCAAAAATGAGGGATAGGGGGCATGAAACAAGAAAGGACAGAGAAACAGAGAAAATTTGAAGATGCATAGTCATGTAGTCAGCCATATCTAATTTATTTCATGAAATGTAACCCAAGACCATCCACCTAAAACAAAGGTTTGCCTTTAATCATGATGGCTGGGTTCTGCATTGTCTAAAGATTGTCCTACAGGATATTAATTTTCTCTACCCTACTTTCATGTGGCTCCTGCTTGAATGCCAAATGCCTTCTAGGAACATCCCTGACCAAGAATCAGAGAAGCCTCAGGGCCAGAAGCAGGAGGAGACATTTGCAACTAATAAAAAACAAGGCATTGCTGGGTGACTGTGGCATTAAAGCTGGTCAAAGCCTGCTAGGTCACCCAGGTTTGACTGGGTGGGAGATGAAACCCGAAGATTTCACATGTTGCACAAGAGATATCACATAGATCTTATATCTATTGTGCCTGCCAATGAAAAATTATTCAACTATTTCATGAAGTAGTGACAAACAGAAGAACGATGTGTTTTCCTACAACTGTAATTTTTTTAACTCTCCCACATAATTTATTACCTGAACTATGAAAGTTTGGTCCCCTTTCAATTGGTATTAATGAAATAATGCCACTGAGATTAGTTACATGATAAGCATCATGGAACTGATGAAAAATGGATTTTTTATTAGTATTTTATCCTTATTAGCAAGGAAATTCCACAATCATGCCATTACACATAATTTTGAATAAGCAGATCCTCATAATTATGAAATGTAGAGTTATGGAATCTAATTTAAATAATTTAACTTGTTCTCTGAGGTTTTTAATCACATCTGTGATTTTGGAGAATTTTTTTTAATATTTATTTTTTAGTTATTGGCGGACTCAACATCTTTGTTTGTATGTGGTGCTGAGGATCGAACCCTGGCCGCACGTATGCCAGGCGAGCGCACTACCCTTGAGCCACATCCCCACCCCAAATCTGTGATTTTGTTCGAGATCAAATATGACAAGTTTACCTTTTGTGAAAGAAGGCAATTTACTTATCAACACATACAACAGTTACTATTATGGTATTATGTAAAAATGTGGATGTGTAACCGATGTGATTCTGCAATCTTTGTAATGTTTTGAATAACCAATAAAAAAAATAAAAATTAAAAAAAAACACAAAATGTTATGGAATCATAATTATTAACATGTCTATTTCCCTTTCTGGCATTGATTTGGAATACTTTGAAATAATGAACTTGTTATAACTTAAGTTTTTATGCATGCTTCACAATACTCCTACAATACTCCCATTTGCTAAAACTACCCAAGCATGTATCTATAGATATTGAGAATAGGAGGAGGGTCTAAAGGGCAAGTGGAAGAAGTTCATTTTTGAAGGGCACATTGTTAATATCCACCATTTATTGAACTCTCAAAATGTGCTAGTCATGATGCAAGACAAATGCTTTTCAATAGTCATTTTAAAGTATGGTATATGAATGTATGAATATTACACAATAAAACCTAGTATTCTACATAATTAATATGCATTAATTAAACATTTTAAAAATACTGTTTTAGTCAGCTTTTGAAACACAGTAACCAAAAGACCTATGAAGAACAATGTAGAGGACAAAAAGTTTATTTGGGTCTCATGGTTTCAGAGGGCCAACATCCATAGTTCTGGTTCTGAGGTTAGGTAGAAGATGATGGCAAAAGGAAATGAAGAAAGAAATCACCTTAGGACATGGCAATCAGGAAGCAAAGTGAGAGAGAAAAAGTTCTGCTCACCAGGGACAAAATATAAGCTGGAAAGGCACTCTCCCAGTGACCCATATCCTCCACCCACACCTTATCAGCTTACAGTTACTACACAGTTAATCCATATCAGGGAATTAATACACTGATTAAGTCATAACTTTCATAATCTAATCATTTCACCTCTGAAAATTCTTGCATTTTCACACATGAGCCTTTGAGGGACACGTCATATCTAAACCATTACATTCATCAAATAGGAATTTTTAACCCCATTTCACAGATAAGGAAACTGAAAAATCAGAGGATTTGATTAGTTTGTCTGTGGTCACATGATACTAACTGATATAGCCAGGATTCAAGTAAGTGTATTTTACTATGACCCAGTTTACTACTTTTGATTAAGATGCTGGAAATGACCAGAGTATGACCTATAAATATTTGCATACTGAGTCCAGTAGAAATTTGGTCCTTTGGTAAATGTCTATATCAAAGTAACAGGAAGAATCTGTCACTCCTTCCAGCAGCTTAGAACCTTGGACATCCTGTCAACTTTGATTGCCAAGTACTACCTTTTTCTTCTTAGCTGAGGTCAGATCAAATATGGGGCTTTGTTCTAGAATATTCTTAGAGAATTCTAAGCAGCATATTGTTCCCAAGAAAAATGATGAGAAAAAAACATTATACCTTTATGTCAATGTTTCATCATCCTTACTTACAGACATTAATTTTTCAAATTTTTAATGAAGTTTCTAAATATTGTAGTCTCAATTGAATTAACGATTTGAAAGCCTTGATAGTGTTCAGGGCTTTTTCACTGGAATAGTATGAATGGCCCACATCACCTCCATCCATATTTCCAAATGCCAAACTGTACAATATTCACTGAATATATTAAGCTCATCTATTTTTAACATGTCTCTGTAGGTACATGGGTACTTCATGAAATAATTACACTTAATTTCTCATCCAGGAGAAATGATCCAGCCTAGGTAAAGTGTGTTAGAGGCAATATTCTGGGTTCTTTATTTTGAGAAAATGTGTGGCTCAACTTGGAAGCAACAACATTATTTCTGCCCCAGTCTCAGCAAATGTTTCTTTATAATTGGTAATGCTTGAACAAATTACCTGCATGTCATGAACCAAGTACTGAAAAAGCTTGGGCTTAATTAATTGACATGTAGAATATATCTTTCTACACATACTAGTTACTGTTGAAGCAAATGGGTCATTACACCAAGACAGAGGTCAAATCTTTCATTGTGTTTTGCTTCAAACTTCCAATTGACATATGATACCATGTAGTGACTATAGAAATGATTAAAGTCCTATAAAAAGTGTCTATAGGCAATAATCAGCTAACTATACATTAGAAGGACTGATACACTTAGAATTTTGTTTACCTAATCACAAAGATTTTTTCTGAAATAGATCAGGATTCTTTTCCTTTGGCAGGAAGTTAGTATCACTTCTGTCAAATTAACAGCCTGAGCCATGGGCATGTGATATAGAGAGTTAGATAATCTACATATTGAAGACAGAAATGAAGGTTCTTTGTGACAATCTGTAAGAGGAGAAAAACACTTTTTGGAAATACCCAGCTGTCTGTCTCAAATTTTTATGTTAGCTCTGGTCATGGAAAACTATGATCACTGTACAGCAAGGTGGTCTGTTGTGGCAAAGAACTCTAATATATCAATGCATAAACAAAATAATATTTGCCTCAAATTGCAATTAGGTGATCAGTGAGAAGCTTTATACAAAGTCATTCAGGAATTCAGACTCCACCTTTGATGTGATCTGGTATCCTAATGTATCATAGACCTTCACTGGATCCTCTACTTCTGGCTAACAAGAAAGAGAATAATACAGGGGCTGAGGTTTTGACTAAGTGGTAGAGCACTTGCCTAGCATGTGCAAGGCACTGGGTTCAATTCCCAGCACCACATAAAAATAAAAACAAATAAAATAAAGGTATTAAAAAAAGAAAGAATAATACAAGGTTCATCTGTTCTTACCCACCTCAGTCAAGTCATGACGCAACTTGCTTCTGTCACTCATATTCCATTGGCAAGAGCAAATCATGTGGCCCCCACCTGACTACAAGAGTTCTAAAAATGGAGTTTAATGATATATCAAAGAAATGGAAAAAATAGGTTTGCACCCAACACAACCACAGTAAAAAACACATTCCAGTAATGACGTATTATTGCTTGTTACTTATCATAAAATGTCATTACTTTATTTGCTCGTGAATATGAGGTTTATTTGTTGGTGCTATTTGTTTTATTTTGTTTGTTTAAAAATATTTTTAGTTGTAGATGGACACAATATATTTATTTATTTATGTATTTATTTATTTATCTTTATGTAGTGCTGAGGATTGAACCCAGTGCCTCATATGTGCAAGGCAAGTGCTCTACCACTAAGCTACAACTCCAGTCCCCATTAGTTGTTTTTTTTTGTTTTGTTTTGTTTTTGTCAATCTCCCCAACATGAATGTATTAAGAGAATCAACCATGTCTTGTTTTTCACTATTCCCAACACTATAGAATATCTATTACTTCATAGGCATTTAAAGAGTTGTTAAATGAATGAATGCCAATGCTATGGTAACAAAGATGAGAAACAACTCTAATCGTTCCTTGATCTTAAATGTATTATATAATTAGAGATTTTCAGTGGGATGGGGGACACATGTATGTATATAGCTATATATATGTGTATATATATATAGAGAGATACATATATATGTGTATATATATCTAGATTATGTATCTATATATATATGTATGTATCTAGATTTCAGAAATATTACTCTGAAACCTGAATAAAAAAATTCATGCTGATTCTGGCTGATGAGCTCTGAAACGTTTCACTAAGGACATGTCGTTTGAAAGATGGCAGTGTCAGGTTAAAAAAAAAAAAAACAAGTCAGGAAGAGACATCTTGGACATGGTGTATAGCAGGCATAAAGGCAGTACAGTTTCCTCCCTTTGGGAACAGTGAGTAATTTGGTACACTTAAAATGAAGAGTGCTTGAGGGAACAACTAGAGATGAGTCTGGAAAGGCAGGCCCTAGCAATGGGGTGTCATTGACAAGTTCTAAGCAAAGAACTGACATTGTCAGATTTGCATTTTACAAAGTTTACTCTGGCAGCAGTATGAATAGTATAACCAAGACAGTCTGGACTGGAGTCAAGGAAACCAGTTGTGCTATTGCAAATGTGAGAGTGAATGAAAGAATGTTTGTTATATATGTCAGCTCAACAATGTCTCCGAGGAAATAATATAAACACTCACAAAATAATCTGT
This sequence comes from Callospermophilus lateralis, assembly GCF_048772815.1. Taxonomy (NCBI): domain Eukaryota; kingdom Metazoa; phylum Chordata; class Mammalia; order Rodentia; family Sciuridae; genus Callospermophilus; species Callospermophilus lateralis. The sequence continues at coordinate 71,877,301 of NC_135325.1, forward strand.
TTACAAACGATAATTAATATAAATCTAAAGAGTAGAAAAAAAAACATTTGTTGCATCAAATTATTTGTTAGCGATTTCTCATATCAAATTAGTGTGAACTACCAGATAAAAAATAGAAACTGTTTTGTTATGTAGACTACTTCTTTATAATGAGGTTCTTTGTAATGTTTTATGTTGAAATCCAATTTTTTCCTTCTCTTCTAAAAATTAAAAATATTCCATCCCCTTTGTTATGGTTCAGATATTAGGTGTTCCCCCAAATATCCTGTGATAATGCAGGAATTTTCAGAGGTGAAATGATTGGATCATGATAGCTGTAACCTAATTAGCCAATCCTAGTTTGAATGGAGTGACTGGAGGTAACTATAGGCAGATGGGGTGTGGCTGGAGAAGATGGATCATGGGGGCATGCCCTGGGAGGGTGTATATTCCCTGAAACACCTTCTTGGTCTCCCTCTCTCTGCTTCCTAGCTGCTATGAATGGAGCAGTGCTCATCCACCATATCCTCCTGTCAAGATGTTGTGCCTCACCTTGGGTCCAGAGCATAGACTCAGCCAATCTTTGGAACTGTAAGCCAAAATGAACTTTTCATCCTCTAAGTGATTCTTATCAGGTATTTTGATCACAATGACAAAACACTGACTAATATACCCAATCACCTATTAAACTACTGTGTATATGGAGATAGGGTATTTTGCCTCCTCTTTGTCTATCCCCAGATCTGTCTTTTCTTCTGTGTATGCAGAAATTTATTAACAACTTTTTATTATTGTGTTCCCAGATTTGAAGCACTCCTAACACTCCTCTTGTTCTTAATGACATTGGGATTGTGGAACTGAGAAATGAAAGATGACCAGAGTCACTTTCTGGTGACTCCACTCTGCTGAATATATTGAAAGGGTTTTCAGATGCTTTCCAGATATAGTTTAATGAACAGAAGACAGGGTTTATATCAGACAGATTTGAGTTGAATTATAACTCTGCCACTTACTATCTATGTGACCTTGGACAGGTCACTTCACCACCACCTCATTGAGGGGACATCAAAAGTAAAATGAGCTACTATAGGTAAAGGGACTGGGATATTGCTCCAGAACTCAATTAATTAAACTGCATTTCACCTTCCGAATCCCTAGCCATCCACTCAACCCCTCACCTGACTTCTTGTAGCCCAGATTTATCCTTTTTCCCCTTCATATCAGTACTCAATTTTAGCTTATATTCAAATAGTGGCCAACAATTAGTTTTCCTTTTATTATGTTTATTCATAGAAAACATTTGTGCACAATATCTTTGTCTCTCATGTTGATTTTGTCAAATTATTTTCTCCCTTCGAGGCAATTCTGTCTGTTTCTCCCACTCAGCCCTTACAACATTTTCTCCCACAAGATTTTGTTTCTTTAGAGTCTGTCTCCTTATCAAGAGTAGGATTAGTTATGAGAAGTAAATCAATAGCAATCACTTCTGAGCTGTTTCCTTGAATGTACACTTTGCAGTATATGCTTCTCCCAATTAAGTAGTCCCATCATGACATGGCCTGGCCATGGGATCCCTATTTTTTCTAAAGATTTTTCTTTGTTTTCTAAAAGTCTCAACACTCATTCTCTCCCATTCAGGAGAGAGTTTCAGTGAAACCTTGATTTTTGAGTGTTTCCAGCTTAGTACTTATGACTTTATTTTCTTTTTCAGTGGGTTTTAATACTTAGGATTCAATCTTCTTGCCCTGAACTTTCATGGAGGCTTCAGCATTTTAAAGTCATTTTTCCACTCCTACACAACTTGTTATTCTTGGACCATAATCATTCCATTTTGGGTCTGGCTCTGTTAATTTTTAGTTAAATTCCAAGTATCACTACAAACATTCTTGCTTATTCTTCCTACTCAACTGTTTTGATTATATGTACTTGATTATACTAAAGGAGTGGCTTCCAGAACTTCTGATTTGTGTGTGTGTGTGTGTGTGTGTATGCGCGCGCGCGCACCCGCGCAAGTGTGTGTAAGCATGAACACTGGTAGTGGTGGTTGGGAATCTCTTTAAAAGTTTTTCTTATTTTAAGAGATTTTATTTTGTTTTATTTTACACAGTGGACAGGGATCACCAATCTGTGTGGTTTCTCCTCTGTACATTAAAAGCAATTCAGAAAATCAGTCAAATTTGAAATTATTTGTTAAGTGAAGATTGTCACAGTAATTTGAAGTATCCATGTCCTTTGTTGATAGGATTTAAAGGAGCATTACAAAGAGCACCCCTGCTTCCAGCCTTCAGGGAAGGACCACCACCCAAACCACTAAATTACACTTGGAGAACACATTATAGTCTTCTCTATTCCAGTAACATTTTTGTGATATTGCCTTGGGCAAGTCTAGGCATTAATGTTTTCAATTGTTACATGTTTCAATTGTTAAATAAGTGGAATAAATGCATTCATACTGCTCATACCCTAAGCTCATGAATTCTTGTTTCATATCCAAGAGCAAAAACAGCATACAAATCAAATGTCATGTACCTCATTTAATTTGGCTCATATTCATTGAGTGCCTACTATGGTGTTTGAAGCAGACTGAATTTGGGGCCCTAATCTAAATCAGGAATGAACTTCCTCTTGCTAAGAGAAGGAAACTAAAGGGCTATGACATCACCTTCCACTCCCCACCCACACACAGAGTCCTCAAAGAATCAGGAGAGTGATGAACAGAGATCAGTTCCCTACTCCCATCCTAAGACAGGATAACTAAATCTACATCTGTATATCATCTAGCTTTTGCTTCTATAAATTGTAACTGCTTCTGTGGGGCCAATGGGAATAAGCAATCTAGCTGCTTCTCCCCAGCTTGATCAAACTGCATAAAGTTTCTTTTTCCTTTTTCCATTTTTTTGTCTATTTCTTATGCAGGCAGGTGGCAGAATCCAGCCACCCAGGATCCAGGCAGGGTTCCTGGGCTAGGCTGCCTATATGTTCCAATTCAACAAAAATGATTTCTAATTTTTAAGGAGGGAGGCATAGAAAGCCACAAAAAGATACATGGGCTACAATAGGCAACAAACTGAAGGAAGATGATAATGCTGGTGTTTCCTGACCAACCTTCTCCCTGGTTAAACTACTATTTAAATATAAACAATTATGCAAATGCTGTTCCCTTGTTTAATGCAAGGTTAATGAATTATCCATCCTAGTCTGGTCATTTGGAATGACTCATGCAGTCAAAGAATGTGGTGTCTATCAATTGGCTGATATGGTTTAAACATGGTTTACCCCCACTAAAACTCATTTTGAGGCTTGGTCCCCAGTGCAACAGTGTTGAGAAGTGGTAAGAACTTTAGGAGGCTTGTTTTGTTTTGTTTTGTATTTTGGTGCCAGGGATTGAACTCAGGGGTGCTTAACCATTGAGCCACATCCCCAGCAATTTTTGGTATTTTATTTAGAGACAGGGTCTCACTGAGTTGCTTAGCACCTTGGTTTTGCTGAAGCTGGCTTTGAACTCACAATCCTCCTGCCTCAGCCTAATGAGTCACTGGGATTACAGGCGTGCACCACGGCACCTGGAAAGACCTTTAAAATGTGTTTAGGTTATGGGATCTCCATCCTCATAAAGGGATAAATACAATTCCTGCAAGAGTGGATTAGTTACCGGGAGAATAGGCTGTGAGAAAATTTAGCTTCCTTGGCTCTCTCTTGTTTCTCTTCCTCATGTGCCAACTTGCCCTTCCACCCTGAGGCCCTCACAAGAAGATGAACATACACTGGCACCATGCCTTTGATCCTCCCGAAACTTGAGTCAAAATAAACCTCTTTTCTTTAGAAATAACCTAGTGTCAGGTATTCTTTCATAGCAACATACCCCTCCATAACTTTATTCACACCTATCCATTCATACACATATACACATTGTCTCACTTTTGGCCAAAATATAGGGAGTGGTTTCCATTCCCATGTGCAGGAGATTTAGTTAATCAATTAGGTGAGAAAAGAAGCTCTTACTGGGAAAGGGAGCCTGAGAAAGACTGGAATGTAGGACCTACAGGGATAGAATGAACTCCATTTACACTAAGATCTTTCAATGGACTTTAATATTAGTATATAAAGAGAAGCTTAAATGCAGAAGCTGAAAACAAAACAGTCTTGGTTCCCACAGACAACATCCTTGACATGGACAATGATCTGATCATTATGGTCTAAAATAGCAGTGAAGTCCCTCCAGGATTATTTTAAGGGCAGGGGATATTAAAAATGTGAGTAGGAAAGGAAGCCTATAGAAGATTCCACTCATGGAAGTACCTAACAGGCTGATTTTTAGGCACATGTGTAGCACTCTTCTAGGAACTCTCCAAAATAACTGTGGAACTTTTGCAGGTTGTGAGGCTGAGGCCCTGCTTCTACACAGTTGGAAGTTAACAAGTCAATGAACATTTGGGTTACAGTTGGTAACACATTTCCTCATACTAGCATACAAAGCACAAGAAATAGAGAGCTGCAACTCAACATTGTGATACTCTACCCTCAAAAAGGATTTGGGCTTCTAACTAAGCACATATCCAGAAATGGAAAAGGAAAGCTAGCTCTCCTCTCACTCCTTATAGAACCTAGACCACACCCTACCCTCACCCCACACATATGCACACATATCTATTCTTTTCTAATCCAGTTCCTAAACGCCACATTGTCTGTGTGCCCCCCTCATGTCCCCATCTCCTCCCACAATTCTCCCTCTACCCCTATGCTCCCCCACACAGCAGAATAAACTTGCATTGTTGAAATATTTAGTTTCTGCTACAAAGTTAGACCTTTTCTTCATGGTCTCCTATTGCTTGCAGGAAGAATAATCTTTCATCATTCAGTCTGTTTGTTTTCAGTACCTTCCAATGGGCCTTTTCATCCATTACAGTAGTAATGATGTCTCTCAATCTTCTTTCTACACTCCACCGACCACCTTTCTGGGAGGTGCCTAGTAAGCTAATTCGCTTAGGAACAAAAATCCTGAGTTTAATTCCTCAGGGGATTTACATTTAAATAAGGAGCAATCTCCCAACCAAAAGGAATTCATTACACTGATGGAATTAGGACTTCAGCAAAAAGTCCTAAAAAGTTGGTACAATCTTTGCCCCTTATCTGTGGTTTTGCCTTCTGTAGTTTCATTTACCAGTTGTCAACTCATGTCTGAAAACTTTAAGTGGAAAATTCTAGAAATAAAAAATTCATAAGTTTTAAATTGCACACCATTCTAGATAGCATGATGAAATCTCATGCCATCCCTTGCAAAGCATGAATCATCTGTATGTCTAGTGCATCCACACTATATATACTATCTGCCCATTAGTCCCTTGGAAATCATCTCTGTTATCAGATGGACTATTATGTTATGGCAGTGCTTGTGTTAAAGTAACCTTTGTGTAGTAGTAGTCTAATTCTATGTCACAGTGTCTATGCCACTCATCTCACTTCATCTCATTCCATTTTATTATCTCATATCACAGAAAGAAAGTTAAGAATAATGAACAAAATATTTTGAGAGAAATCATACTTACATAACTTTTATAACAGCATATTGTTATAATTACTATATTTTAGTTATTGTTGTTAATCTCTTATTGTATCTCACTTATAAAATAAACTTCATCATACATATGAAGGTATAGGAAAAAACCATAGTATATATAGCTTTTAGTAATATTCAGGTTCAAACATCCACTGAGTCTTGAAGTATAGCCCCTGAGGATAAGGTGTTATTATTGGATAGAAAGCAGGACACTTCAGTGTGAATAGGCTTCTTCATGTTGGTAAAGCCTTGAGACTTCATGTCTATACAACCTACTCTTTCTCTACATCTTTTCTTGAATTTCATTTCCTTACATATCTCTCCCATGTTTTTCAGGGAGATAAGCACTTTCCAATAATCACAATAAAATCTGGATTCTGTTGATCCTAGTTGTTTCCCAAACAAAAGGGAATAAAAATATATCCCATGTGTGTTAGTCAACTTTCCATCAATGTAACAAGATACCTAAAATAATCAACTTATAAAAAGAAAGGTTCTATTTTGGCTCATAGTTTTAAAGTTTCAAGTGTACAGTTGATTGACCCTATTACTTTTGGGCCTCAAGTGAGGAAGCAAGCACACATCATTATATGAATGAGCAGTAGAGTAAAACTGTTTACTTCATGTCCAGGAAGCAAAAGAGAGCATGAAATGGGGCCCAGAATCCCACAATTTCTTTCAGGGGCATCCCCCAAAGATCTAAAAACTTCCCACTCAGCTTTTCCTCTTAAAGCTTCCATCACCATCTAATAGTTCCACTCTGGAGACCAAGCTTTTAGCACATGGACCTTTGGGGGACATCCAAGATCCAAACTACAGCATCATGAAAGATGAGAACTGATTTTTTTTTTTTATTGTCCAAGGAATAATTTTCCTTGTTACCTTCACATAATAATTAATTTATATCTTCTGTAGCTATCTATTCTAGAGTTCCATTTCTCTGAAGTTTTTGATATGTTCCTATTGATCTAACTTTAAAATAATAATAAAGAACCACTTGGTAATTAGTAAAAAACTATCCTAATATGGTCTTGAAATTGAACCAAAATGGCTGGGGAAAGTCCATCTTCAAGAAAGGGATTGTTCTGGGCCTAGTTTGCAGAAATGAGGACAGGACCTTAGTGGGTGAGCCTAAATTATGCTGTTTTGTTATTCAGAAGCAGTGGGGTTGAGACTGATCCACAGGAATTGTACATTCGTAAATAGAAGTAGGTTAAAGTAATTAATCCAATGTCTTACAGCTCCAACATTTTCTCCCTTAAGAGAAATTACCCAGGGTCCAAGGCAACTAACAACAAGGTGTAGTGATAAAGTAGTTGAGACCTCTCTGATCTGGGACTTGTTATTTGTTTCAATGTATGTTAATCTGTTATGTACTAAGCACGTTTTAAGCCAAAGAGCAAGTATAAATTTGGTGTAACCTCATATCCTTCCCAGTCACAGTTATGGAAAATGATCTTAGAAATATAAAGTCACATTTTAAAAAGCAACTCACTGGAACTCTTCAAGAAACAATCACATGCCATGCTGGGGGCAGGAAGGGTTCAATAAAGTAAGTGGGTCATTTCTCTTAGAATGTCGTTTATTTCTAGTTTCATGATTAATGAAATAGAAGCACGAGAAAGCAGAGCTACCCATTATTATTTTTTTTCTAGGGTAAAGTTTTTGAAAATTCAAATGTTATTTAGACTTCTGGACAAATAACTCTATATAGGAATCTTACTCCTACCGTGTTAAAGCTGGAACTAAGTGCTTGTCTGTTAATATGAGAGAAAACACCAAAGCAATCTTCACAAAACAACAACAAAAGAAATAGATTCATAATCTAATGCTTACCAGTACAGTAGTATTTATATTCCTTTACAGCAAATATATACTACTTATTTTGTGCCAGGCATGGTACTAAGTGAATTTAATTTGTAAATAAATATTACAAAATCATCAGACATAGAAATTAATTCATCTCCATTTTAAATATGAGGCAACTAAATTCAAAGAGGTTAAGTGATTTGTCCCACTAAGTGGTAGAGCTACTTCAAAATGGTTCCAAAGCACATGGAGTCCCATTCACTCATCTCAGTATACATTTTCGCCTGTATATTGAAAGGCACATAAGGAAAGACATATGCCAACCAGTGGGCATCAGAATTAAAAGATCTGATCTGACACTGATCAGGATGAGTCCCAGGGAGCTGAACCAATTTATACTATTCCTGGTAAACACAGATTTACTACTGGATCAGCAACAGATTGGAAACTTTATTTCTTAAAGTTTTCTTTTAGCACAGATGTGACCTTGATCTTATTAATGAACTGTGCTGGCCTCAGTTTTCTCATCTGTGACTTAGATATGGAGACAGAATAATTGGAAACACACTCAGGTGACATGAAATGTCAAGAACCTGGTATCTGCTGGGCATGGTGGTGCACACCTGTAATCCCAGCAGCTTGTGAGGCTGAGACAGGAGGATCTCGAGTTCAAAGCCAGCCTCAGCAACTGCGAGGTCCTAAGCAACTCAGTGAGACCCTGTCTCTAAAAAAAATACAAAACAGGGCTGGGGATGTGGCTCAGTGGTCAAGTGCCCTGAGTTCAATCCCTAGTACCAAAAAAAAAAAAAAAAAGAAGCTGGTATCCCATGCTTAATATACATCACATAGTTCTGTAAAGAGTTAAGTATGTGCTTATGAAATAATATATTAGACTTTGTACTTGATTCCAGGCACAGAGATCCTAAAACCTTTATAATTTCTTTCAAGAGGCATTTTGGTGGACTCCTAGATGAGAGTTGATCACTAGAAAGCTTAAACCATGATTAGAAGCCTACTTAGGACTTTCAGGCCCACCACCCATTCTTCAGAGAAGGAAAAGGAGATAAAAATGGAGTTAGTCATTGTTCATACCAGCATGAGGAAGTCTCCATAGAAGTCCAAGAAGTATGGGATACATGGCAGCTTCCAGGTTGGTGAACAAGAACAAATACATATGCCAGGAGGGTGGCTGTACCCTGGCTCTACAGAGTCAAAACTCCCACACTCAGGAATAAATCTTACCCTATGAATTTCTTCTTCTGACTATTCATTCATATTCTTTAACATATTCTTTGTAATTAATTAGCAATAAAAATTTATTTGCTTTCCTGGGTTCTGTAAACTGCTCTTGCAAATTAAACCTGAATAAAAGGTTTGTGGGAACCTCTAATTTTGAGAAGTCAGACTGAAGTTGTAGGTAACCTACTACTTTTTGATTGGCTTCTGAAGTAGGTAGGGGAATGTTATGGCACTGAACACTTAACCTATGGGGTCTTCACTAACCTGGTTAGTGTCAGAATTGAATTGAATTGTAGGACACCTAGCTAGTGTCAGAGAATTGCTTGTTATAGAGGAAAAAATCACATCTTTAGTAACAGAAGTGTTCTGTGTTGAGAGTATTGAAAGAAAAAAAATTTCTTTATTTAATACTCTATGTAGAAATATGGGCCAAGGACCTAGAAATGATATTCCCCTTTAGGAAAAAATAAGTCATTTATCAAGGTTTTCCTCTGCTAAAAAAAATGTCACCTTGATAGAAATGGCTAAATAGACCATTGAAGGAATGGAAAAGGTCCATCATTTTTAGAAGTGAACTTTTTTGGATTTTCTCTATTTCCAAACTTAGTCAAAGTAGTATAGTTTTAATAAATATAGACCTAATAAAATAGTATAATTTTGAGCTTATGAATTGTTAAGCCTATTTTTGTGATGATTAATGATGAATCATTTTATAAAGTTTGGGTGATTCATCATCAGAGCAGTATGGTTTTATAAAACAGGTGCTCTGGGAATTCACAAACTTCATAAAAAGTTTCTTTTATTTTTTATTTTCTGTAATTTGGGGATTTCCAAGTCACTTGCAAATGGAATAGAGACAAGGAAAGTAGAAAGTATCTACTCTCAGTTCCACACACTCCTTCTGGCTTCATGGGATCTTAATAATTTCTGCTATAACAAAATGTAAAGTACAAGTAAGAGTCCAATTTCAAAAATGGTCTAGCAGCATTATCTAAAAAGATTGTGTAGCTTTTATAGCAGTATTTTTCTTTCAAGCATTTTGTCCCTGCTGTGTTATCTTAAAGAACAGAAAAAAAGAAGTGGCAAAATGTGTCTGCTCCAGAGCTCAGATGTTTTAAAACATGTTGACTGCTTCCCTGGAATTATTCTTCAGAAGGAATAGTATAAACTTTACTTTAAATACAGGATAGAAGACTATGTAACAAAGATCAAGGTGGTGTGGGGTGGGAAAAAAACTGTTAACTGCCTACTGGATTCCACTCCTCTGAACTCATCAAATCATCACATGATGGAAAAAAAAAATATCATGACTGTACTTTTGTCTCATGATAGTTTTAGCTCACCCAAACAGAAAGTCTTAAAATAAATGACAAATAATCAAGATATGCTTGAATTATCACACACACACACACACACACACACACACACACACATATATATATATATATATGAATACACTCTCATATGATAGAATATGATAGAACATATTGCAACCATTATAATAAACACTTTTAAGGATATTTAATAACAAAATACAAATGTATAAAAATAGCACAATGCACTCTAAGAAGACTATGAGCTCAATGTAAGATACATGACTACAAGAAAAACAAACTTTAATATTAACAATGGGTATCTCTCGGTGGTAGTATTATTTTCTCTTTTGTGCTTTTCTGCAGGTCTCAAATATCCTACAATAAAAGTATTTGTTTTGCTATTAGAAAATAACAACAGTTTTTATAAAATCTAAGTTTAAAATTTTCTGCTTATTTTCAGACAAGTAACTTATATTGACTTATTTTTATGACTTATTTTTATCTTTCTAGAGACAAAATAAAAACTACTCTGACATAAGGCCAAGAGTGATAGAATTTCACTTTTTACATTTTCTCTGTTTCACTCTCTCTGTTGAGGTACATTACATTGATACTTGAGAATTCTCTAAACCCAAGCTGGAGATGCCTGTTTCACATTATATTTAGATTTTTCTCTGTAATGAAATCCATCGTGTTTGTAATTGTAAAATTTTGATACTTATACAACCATTAATTTGTTTATTAATTTATTCATTCTGCATTATTTTATTAAGGAATGCAGTCATAATAATATCAAAGGTGGGAGACAGTTTGAAGGAAGGAGACACTCAAGATGGGAGACCAGTTCAACAAGGAAAACTGTAGCTTAAAAATGGTAATCAGTGTGAGAATGTGAAAAAAGGGGAATAGTCCAAAGACATCCTGAGAGTGTAAAGATGAGAATTTGATGACCATTATGTGTGATTGTGCCTAATATGTACCAGATGCTATGCTAATGTAGGTCATACAACAGTAAACAAAAGACACTGTCTCCTCATTCCACAAATATCCTATGCAACCTCGCTTATTCCTTGTTCTCAGTTGGTGATCTTCCTTGTTATTTCTCTGAGAAAACAGAAGTACTATAAAGAGAACCTCATCATGATTTCACCTTCAAATCTATTGACCCTCCTGCATCTTCTACCATACATTCTTCCTCTCTTCCTGTTAAAGTGGAAGACCTGTCCATACCTTCATGTGCATCTTGAATCCTATTCCATTAGCTCCTCAAGGACATCATTCTTTAACTATCTCACTATTCTAAATCATCAAAATTTCCCCCATCTAATGGATTATTCGAATCGGCATACAAATATTCTGTTATTCTCTCATCCTAAATAAACATTCAATTAAACTTAATATTCTCTCCAGCCATCATCTCATTTCTCTGCTAAAAGGTTTTAAAATGTAGCTGCATGCAGTTGGCACATGCCTGTAATCCTAGTGACTCAGGAGGCTGATGTAAGAGGAGGGCAAGGTTGAATCCAGCCTCAGAAAGTTAGCAAGGTCTTAAGCAACTTAGAAAGACCCTGTCTCAAAATAAAAAATAAAAGCGCTGGGGATGTAGCTCAGTGAGTGCCCCCTGACTTTGATCCTTAGTACAAAAAAATGTTTTTACATGTATAAAAGAAAACAAGCCATACCAGTTTTATGATTTTTGTGCAACCTACACAATTGTACAAGGCCGTATTATTAGAAAAAGACATACTTGGTTAATGCTTTGCTGTTGCCATCCTGAAATTCTCAGTAACTTTTTTTTTGTAGTTGTAGTTGAATAGAATCCCTTTATTTTATTTGTGTGTGTGTGAGAGAGAGACCAGCGCTCTGCCACTGAGCCACAACCCCAGCCCCATCTCAGTAACTTTTAAAAACATTCCCAAGTTTTTCTTTTTTCACTGGACATAGAAAATTATATAGATGGTTCTGTCCAAAGGTCATTTCTGACTTCTCATTTTTCTAAACAAAGCAGAATTTAACTGAATTGATCAGATACTCCTGCAATCTTTTCTTGACATGACTTCATGAATACTCTGTTCCTGGTTCTCCTTTAATTCCATTGGTTTTCATTACCTGGTTAATCCTCATCTTGTTGAACTCTAAAATGTTGTTTTCTCAAGTTCGGCTCTCAAAGTCCTTGTCTATTCTATCTACATTCCTTCTCTGAGTTATTTAATTTTGTTTCAAGACAGTAAATGGCATTTAAATATTAATACCCTGTCTCTAATTTATATGCAGGTCAGAACTCTATCTGAACTCCATCTTCCATAAGGAATTGCCTACTTCAATATCTCTATTTGAATGTTCAATAGATAGGAAAACAATACATCTCAGTTTTTCTGGATCAGTCCCAATTTATACCTTTTGTTTATAAATAGCAGACACTTTCACACTTGAAACTGTTATGAGTTTGTAAAAGAAATTATATGGTCACCCTACCAGTAGACATTTCAAATTTTACATGTCAAAAAATGAATTCCTCATGTTCTTTCCCAAGATTTTGGTGCTCTTCTCCATCTTGGTAAGGGATATCACCATTCACATAATTGCTCACCACTACAGGTGGTCTTAGTGTATAACTAATAAAGTCTTAATGACTCCTTATGTTTATGGGTTCTTCTAAGACTTCAAGTGTGGGCCTTAGCAATCTATTCATTTAGTCATACAGTTTTACAAAATTTACTAAGATACAAAGCATTCTGACAATGAAAAACAGACCTGGAAATATGCTTTGGGAAATGTTTTAGTGAGGGTTCTTAGGAAAAACAGAACCAATGAGAGAGAGAGAGAGAGACAGACAGACAGACAGATAATTATGGGAATTGGTTCATGAATTATGGAGGTCAAGAAGTCCCAAAATATCTGCAAGTTGGAGAACCAGGAAAGCCAGTAGGATGCAATTCAGTCTGAGTCAAAGGCCAGAGAACTACGGAAGCTGATGATACAACTCCTCCTGTGGAGTGACACTAATATAAATCTGATAATCCAAAGGTCTGAGAGTCAGGAGCTACCATAACCAAAGGCAGAAAAAGTTTAAAAGAGAAAGAGAATTCACCCTTTCTCTGCTATTTTGTTCTATTTGGGCCCTGAATGGAATGGATGATGTTTGTACATATCAATAACAGCAGATCTTTGTTCAGTCTACAGTTTCAAATGTTAAGCTCTTCCAGAAACACTCTCACAGACATATCTAGAAATACTGTTTTACCACCTATCTGGGCATCCCATAGCCCAATCAAGTTGACAAGTAAAATTAACTACCACAGAAAGTTTCAGTAAAACAAGTAAAAATTGACAGACTCCTGAGTTGGCTGAATATGACAGACACTTCTTTTCTCATTATTAAATATATTTATTAAAGTAAGAGAAAATTCAGGTAAAAATTTAATGAAATAAGAAGCAAAGGTGTTAAAGATGAGTGATGAAATCAATAAAAATTATTTTGACATTGAGAAGTGAAACAGTTTTTCCAGATTATGCCAAAAGCAATCATTCATTAAGAGAAAGAGATAAATTTTGAATAGAAGTAATGAATAGGCTGTAGGATTATTTAAGAATCCAAATAGTGAAGTAAATCACATGAATAAATCAGAAAAGGATTTAAATTTCTGGCAGATTTGACACAAAATACTGTCATTGATTAAGGTAACATAAAACTCAGAATAATGTCACTACAATAAACACATTGACTCAAAACTGGGTAATGAGTATCATCAATTCAAATAGTATTTAATATTAGTCACCACACAATAAAATATACTCCCAAATCTCACAGTTTATTAATTAAGTAAATTTGATAGAAGTTTCTCCAAATTTGACTAAAAATCACAAAACTGCATATAACATTACCAATAATAACTTGTTGTGAAGCTGAAAGAAATGTGTAAAAACTGTCAGAAATAAAACATTGATCAAACACACTAGAGAGAGGATTGACTTCTTCTTAAAGAGTATTTACACAGATGGTGTAGGAACAAAGGTAACATAACAATTTACCTGGCAGTTAACTAATAAAAATATTATGTTATTTTCCTAAGTTAGTATAATGTTTGTGGTAGTTGTCAGTTTAAAAAAACAATTGAATTCTGGAGATATCCTTTGTCATTCTGTAACAGTTGTCTATTTACCTCAAAATTTAGTGCCTTGAATAACCATAAAACCTGTGTAATTTTATGGTATCTCTGGGTGAAGCATTCAGAAATATCTTTGGTTGGCAGTTCTTCTTCAGGATCTTTCATGAGGCTACAGTTAAAATGTTGTTTGGGACCACAAACATATGAAGATGTAACTGAGGTTGGAGAATCCACTTACAAAATGGCTCACTCGCATGACCAGCAAATTATGCTGGCTATTGATGGGAAGCCTCAATTTTTCCACATGTGGAGTTCTCAATAGGATCATTTACAGCATAATAGCTGATTTTCCCTAAGTGACTGATCCCAAAATATTAAGATAAAAGTCAATACATTTTATAATTTAACCTCAGGAGTCACACACTGTCATTTCTGCACTATTGTACTGGTTACATGGGTCAGCCCTATTTAGCATGTGAAGGGACTAAATATGAGCATAAATATCAGGAAAAAAAATCAGTAAAGCTCATTTTTGAAGCCTGCCACCATAGTCCTACCTCTGGACACCAAAGATTTATGTCCCTCCCATATGAAAAATATACTCAGTTTCCCCCAGGTCTTCAAAAGTTTAATACAATTTCAACATTAACTCAGAGAATCTTCTCATCTAAATCATGTCCTAGTACAGATGAGGCTCCTCTTACATATAGCTCATTATCAATACTTCCTCTTGGTCCACAGACCTATCAAATGCCTGCTTCCTATGTACCCAATATATAGTAGTAGTTATGATAACCACCACATACATTCCTGTAAAGGTCAGGGGCAGAACAGGAAGCACAGTACTCCAAAGAAATTCTGATATTTAGCTGGGTGAATGTTTGGAAGTTCCTTGGGTAGGCCTAACTCCTAACTCAAGGATTATTTTTCTTAATTTATTAGTACATTACAGTTATACATAGTAGCTTGGTTCATCTGGACAAAATCATACATGCATTGATTCAGACCCCTCCCCACATCTCTCCTCAGCACCCCCAACACACACATTTTCCACTGATCTTCCCCTTGCTCATGCATTATTCATTCACGCTTTCCACACAAGTATGAAGGTGAAATTCCTCAGGGATTATTTTGAGTGACCCTTTTCTCTATCTCCTGCACTGTTGCTTCTACCCTCGGAGTCCATGTATCCAGTTGCAATTATTTCAACTTGCTGGAGTCCAAAGTCTTCTTTTCTGTGGTATAAGAAAAGAAGTATAAGCTAGCCACAATTTTACCATAATTATTTAAAAACTTTGTGTATAACTTATGAATATTTGTGGGGTTCACTCCTTTAGACAAAATCTCCTTGAGAGAAGCCTTTTCACTCACTTTAGCTTCTATTTACATTACTGAGGGATAACAATGTTAAGCTTTCTAGAATCCTTATTGTTTAACTAAATGGATATCTTCAGCACTGTTTTGCATTTTTCTGAGGTCTTTACAAAGGATTTTATAGTCATATTATTTCTGTACCCTGTTTTTCTGATAGTGACACATATTTGATCCTTGCCCCAAAGCAATCCCTTAATTTTAACAGTTCTGCCATCTGGAGATATAGGAGATTTTCAAAACCAGGAAGTCTGGCTTCTTTGGGTTTAAAAGTACTTCCTTTGGCTTACCACATTCTTCTCACATTGTACTATAAATAGCAAGAAGAAACCCAGATCACCCTCAATACCCCTTGGTCATCTCCATTACTAGATCACTCAATTCACCCAGTATATTTTTGTATTTACACTTTACCACAAGTGACAATACTGTAAACTTTCAAAATCTGTATAACAAGGAACTCCTATCCTCCAGTTTCCAATAACATCTTCACACTTTGCTTTAAGTCCTCCTCTCAAGCTTCCTTAAAGTTCAACAGTCTTCCATATTCTTTAGGTTTTCACTAACATCTCCTCAAACTCATCCTGGCTTCTACTCACTGCCTAGTTCTAAAGCTTCTCTCTATTTTAAAGTTCTGTCATGGTAGACTCCATTTCTGACACGAAAATATATATTCAGTCTCCTCCTGCATAAAAAATTAATCCCAAAGTTAGTGTCTTAAAATATATTTATTATCTCACATGGTTTCTGTGGATTAGAATTCACAAATGGCTTAAGCAAGTGGTTTTGGCTCAAGATCCATCATGACTCTTTGCAGTCAAGATATTGTAGGATACAGTCAGGATCATTAGGAAACATCTTGGAGGCAGGCCACCACACATTAAAAATAAATATTTCCTTTCATACTTTATTTTAATTTGCAATTTTGTATTCATACCTTGTAAAATTTTCAGTTCCCACAACACCTGGGTCTCCACTAACTAAAACCAGAAGTTGATTTCTCTCATTGTCTCACACTCCACAGTTGTTCTGTTAATACAGCATATTAAATCTACCCTTAAATATATATATCTAATTCATTCACCTATCACAACCTCCATTGTTACCATGAACCTTCAAATTATAATAATTTTCACTGACATTACTGCAATAATCTTTTTTTTTTTTAATGTGGCACTGGGGATTTAACCTATGTGTGCTTTACCACTGAGCTACACTCTGAGCCTTTTTTTTTTTTTTTTTGAAACAACATCTCACCAAGTTACCCCCGGCCTCACTAAGTTGGTGAGGCTGGCCTTAAACCTGTGATCCTCCTGTTTCAGCCTCCCAAGCCTCTGAGAGTACAGGTGTGCACCACCATGCCTGGCTGCAATAATTATTTAATTGATCTTCCTGCTTCTATTTCTTTCAGTGTATTGGCAACATAGCAAATAAAGTTATTACTGAAAACAATGACCTATCAGGTTACTACTTTGCTCAAATCTTCCAATGATTTTCTGTCTCACCACAAGCAAATGCCAAAGTCCTTACCTAGTCAACAGAGCCTTCCCTCATGATCTGATCCCTGTTCATCTCCCCATTTACTTACCACTCTCCTATTCATTGTGCTCCAGTTGCAATGGATTCCATTCTGCTTCTACCTCAAGATCTTTGTATATGCTGTTCCTCTGTCTGAATGCTCTTTTCCTAGATATATCACATTTTAAATATATAACTCATTACATATTTTACTCTTTCAAAAGACTTGGTTTCTTGCTTCTCATTCTCTACTAAAGTATAAGCCCTCTGAAGGCAGAAACTTTTGTTTCATTCATAGTAAGTTCCAAGCACATACAACAAGGTCCAATGCATGATAGGAATTTAATAAACACTTATCAAATGAATAGATGAATAAATGAGCAAGTGAAAGAATTTTTGTGGATGTCTAATTAGGGCTAGATTACAGAGTTACAGTGCTCAAGAGGAAAAAGTATACATAATAACACTGATATGATCCTCTGGTGCTAAATGTTGTACAAAGGTGGAATACCTGTATCTAAACAACACATGGTACCCCATAAATATGTACAATCTTTATGCATCTGTTTTATTTTTTTAAAGAAAAGAAAGGTAGAAGAATCTGAAGACTAAAAAACATCAGGTGAAAAGTAAAGGTCAAGTTTAATGATTAAAAGATTATTTGATAGAGTAACGATAAAGCAGTTCTGGAAGCAAAAATCATTGCCAGAAAATATTGTTTCTTCAAAGAGGAAAATGAAAGTAAAGGAGGGAGAGAAAGGGAATGAAAAAGAAGACAAACAGAACAAGGAAGAGAAGGAGGGAGGGAGGGGGAGAGAGAGGGGGGTTGGGGGGACAGCTCAGTGCATTGTTATTAGTTAACTGCTTAAGAGCTTAGACTTTGGAGTAAGATGATTATGGATTCAAATCTCGTCTCCATCATTGAATACTTGAATTATTTGGGACAAGTTTAAATTCAAAAACTTTCATTTACTTTGTCAATTAGGAATAATAATTTACCTCCTCATAATATTGATGGTGAGGATTAAATGGAATAATGCATTTAAAGAGTTGGTATTTGAAACACTTGCTTGGGAGATAGTAAGAGCTCAGTAAAAGCTAGCTTTAAAAATATGTACTTCAAAGGAAATCATGGCCTTGAAAGGGAGTGTTTCATAATTTTGGGAATAGCAAAGATTGAATTATGCTTAAAATATAAACAGAACAAGTTACTGGAGAGAAGAGATTGAAGATATAAGAAATGTTGAAGTGAAATAGAAGTGGACAATTTTTGATAGTCCTGGAAAAAGTAGAATTTAATGATTAGAGCTTCTTTCTTGCCTTGAAGTAGGTAAGAAGGACAGTCAAATGAGTGTCATGGAGAAGTTTAAGAAAAGAGTGAGACCTTATTTTTATTTAATAAAACATAAGGAATTGATGCATCTGCTGAGAAGTTGCTATTAAAGGCTCAGATGTCATTTCTGCTCAAATTTATCCAGTTATTCAGTATTTCCCACAGTCTCCAGCAAAATCAGAGACTTTTTTATATACCTGTCTTGGCAAGTGAGAGAATGTTAAAAGCTCCCTTTAAAAAATGATGCTCATGATCTAGAAGGTTTGTTTGTTTTGTTTTGTTTTTTAAATAACTCTCAACACATTGTGGATCTCAGGATACATCTAAAAATAATTTGAAGAAGTTTTTTTTTTTTTTATCTTTCATACAGGATTGTATAGGGGGTTCACTCCTTTAGACAAAATCTCCTTGAGAGAAGCCTTTGCACTCACTTTAGCGGGTAGGTAAATCATTGGGCATTGTACTGTATCAATCAACATGGTGATTGTATAGGAAACAGTTCCTATTTTTCAGTTTGCTCAAAGGTAGCCTACCACATGTTTTTTGTTTGTTTGTTTGTTGCTTAGGGAATGTGATTTCTTCTAGATTGAGAATCAAAAGCAGAGAATATAGGGCAACCTGCTCAAATCTTACACAGTAGGGAAGTCAAACTGAATTAGGCATATTGAATAGAGCTGGCACTACACCACAGTAGAGGAGAAGGGTGATAAAAAAATGACTTAACAGCACTTTGTTTATCCTGATGGCATTACTTCACTCCAAGGTTGTCTAGCTTTATTTGCAGCTTTGAATAAAGAGAGGAGATAGGAAAGGGTGATGGGAAGAAATGGTGGGTCAGCCTTTACATTTGAAAATGGTTTTTGGTCTGATAAATACAATCATCATCAACAACAACAAATATTTTTCAAGTACTTAGTATTTTCAGAGTAGTTATAAGGTCAGAGGAATGATTTTAAATGTCACTATTTAGTGTTGAGAGATTTATCAAGAGAAAAAGAAGACATCAGTTGGAAATTACCTGGACAGCTTTTTAAAAGACAACAGGGCTATCTAAATCATTCCCTCATGTGTTTTCTAAATTCTAAGACAAGAAAATATTATTAATTAAATATGGAGTACATTTTTCACACTTTTTATTGACAGGATAGTTATAGCTACATTTTCACATGTTAAATACATGTTTCAGAAAATATAAATTTACTATATATCATTGATTAAAGTTCCAGTATTTATTTATTTATTTATTTTGGCTATTGGATGCTTAGTAAATTGGGTGAACTCCATGCAAATTTTAATTGTTCCTAAGAGAAATTTAATTCATTTTATGATAGTCTTCAGGAATTCAATGCTGAATTATCACATAGATTTTGTTTCTACTTCAACATTTACCTGTCCCTTGAATTCATACCTTAAAGTTATTTATCAGCTAGAGAGTCTTGATTGAAATCAGCTGAAGAATGATCTCTTACCTATAGGCAGGGAGAAGATGCAAATCCTAGGGAAGTAAAGACTTGTTAAAAACAGAGGCACTTGGGGGCTGGGTTGTGGCTCAGCAGTAGAGTGCTTGCCTAGCATGTGCGAGGCCCTGGGTTCGATCCCCAGCACCACACAAAAATAAATAAATAAAGGTATTGACAACTACACTAAAAATAAATATTAAAAAAAACCAGGTACTTAGATTTGCTTTGCAACTTGTTGCTGAGAGAATTTCAGGAAGTAAAAGGCGTGTGATGCAGGAAATGGGGGAAAAAAGGCTAGAAGAGAGTTTGTATTCCAAAGAAAAATCTCTTTTTTAAAAGAGTATTTTACAATGTTCTAGAAAGTCTATATGAAATCTTTATTTGTTTTAATTAGTTACACATGACAGTACAATGACCTTGACATATCATACATTTGAATCAGATGGGTGAAATCCCGAAGAAACCATTGGCCCTTCTGAAATTCAATAGAATAATGAGAAAGTAAGTAGTAATAAACTGGAGTCACAAGAGAACTTTTAAGTGGCTTAAGAAGCACGTGTAAGTATGCTGTAAAATAAAGTGGTTCCACGTATGTGTGCTACAAGACAACATAAAAATATAGTATTCAACTTATATTTCAGTTTTGCTTCTGTTTTTTGGGCTCTGTACTTCAAGCAGTGTTGTACTTCTCTGTTCCTTTCTTCAGTAGAAATATCTGCCCCTGACCACAGCAAGGTAACAATCTCCACTTTTAAGGGCCATACTAGATCAAGCACAATTAGATAATTCAGGAATATCTCTCCATCTCAAGGTCCTTAAATATAATTGTATCTGCAAAGTTTCTTCTGTCAGATGAGGTAATATAGGCTTTAGGAATGGATATCTTTCAGGAGAAGGGATTTTTTTTTCCTCCCCACCACACGAATGGTTTTATGCAAAAGTCCATCTTTCTAAAATTAGGACCAAATGATAAATAATTCTTTATTTTGCTTTTCTCCTACTTAAGAGAATTTCTCCAAGTCATTACATGGTTTTGGAAAATTTCATTTTTAAAAATGCTACACAATATTTAACTCTAGGTTTCGACTATAATTTATTTAACTATTTTCCTACTTTTGGACCTGTAGGTTATTTTCAATATTTCTTAAAAGCTAATTTCAGCACTGCTTATGAAATCTCCCACATAAATCTTCATTGATAATTCTAATTAAGCTTAAGATGAATTCTTAGAAGTAGAATTATTTGATGAAATGTTTTGGGGGGATCTCTCTTGAGATAACACATTTGTTCTTTTCAGTAAATATTTGGTGAATATCTGAAAATTTTACTCAATTATGGTCTCTTCCTTTCATCCTAATTCTGCCTGGGTTCATGGCAATATAATTTCTGGTCAGAATCATCACAGTGTCTTCATAACAAAATTTTTGACTCTAATTTTGCCTTATTCTATTCTGTTCTCCAGCTAGCTATTATAAAGATTCTTCTGAAATATAGTATAATTCTGTACTCTGTCCCATTCCATCTCCACCATGTTAACTATTTCATAGTTTTCTGCAAAGTTAACTCCAAAGGTCTCAGATTGACACTTTTATGATATTTTTTACTATTGTTTTGGTTTCATCTCCTACCCTTACTTCCTGCCTCATAATTCATTCTTCTACCAAACTTACATGTTCTTGCATTTATGCCTTTGCTGTTGCTATCATTTTTGCTTGGCATATGTACTTTGCCTAATTCCTTTATAATTATTTGAGACTTAGCTCAGATATAACTTTTTTCAGAAAGGCTAAACCACTAGCAATGGTTCTGTATCCATCTCCCATGTACTGTGCCTCTCTATACTCCATAATATCCTGTGCATATCCTTAGCATTGCACTTGGCATATTTTCTCTGGAAATATATCACTTTATAATAGTAAATGGCTTAATCCACCACTAAAACACAATGATTTTAAAAGTGCATGGTCTAGTAACATGAACTCAATGTAAATTTGTCATTTATCAGTATGAAATGACCCTCTTTTTCTTAACCAATACAATGTTTTGGGTTGGGTTTTGTTGTTGTTATTGTTTATTCCTTAAAGCCTATTCAGTCTATAGTAATTCTCCTTTCTTTTTTGGGGGTGGCAGGTACTGGGGATTGAACTCAGGGGCACTCAACCACTGAGGACATCTCCAGCCCTATTTTGTATTTTACTTAGAGACAGGGTCTCACTGAGTTGCTTATCGCCTCACATTTGCTGAGGCTGGCTTTGAACTCACAATCCTCCTGCCTCAGCCTCCTGAGCCACTGCGATGATTTTAGGTGTGCCCAGGTCTTTTCCTTGTTAATTAAATGGAATAAGTTTGTCCACCATTGTATTCTCAAACTTTCTATATCTTTGTGTTTTAAATGTATCTTTTAATTCTGTATATAGTTGGACTTCATTTTTCTCTATAATTTAACAAACTTTGTATTCTAATTGGATCATTTAGCCTATTTATATTTATAATACTTACTGATATATGAATTTATATCTATTACTTCTTTGTGCTTTCTATTTTCCCATTTATGCTCCTCTTTCCATCCTTTGTAATATTTTCATCATTTCTTTCCTCTTGATAGTTTGGAAGTTATAAAAGACATGTTTTATGATTAATTAGACATTAAAACATTTATTAAATTTTAATATTAATTTATTATGCTACCCTTCCCCAGATAACAAAATGACCTTAAAACCATTTTACTCCACTCATATCTTCCCTAATATGGTATTTTGTCATATATTTTGATTCTATGTATTAATGAATCTCAAGATTTTATTATATATCAATTATTATTTAGTTTATACAACCAACATTTTTAAAATATTTATTCACACATATATTAATGTCTCTACTCTTCAATCTTTCTTTCAACTCTGATTTTCCATCTAGGATCAGTTTCCTTCTGCACTGAAGTCCACTCTTTCTTATTACCTTTATTGCAGTTCTGTTTGTCATAAGTTCTCTTTGTCTCAGATTTTTGTTTGTCTGAACATGCTTTGTATATTGACATTATTGTTAACAAATACCTCTTTTTAACCAGATGTAGAATTCTATAATTAACATGTTTTTCATCACATGAAAGATTTCATTACATAGTCTTCTGATTTCCATTGTTGTCTTTGAATAATCATACATAAACTCATCAGTTGTTCCTTGAAAGTAGACTATCTTTTCTCTGATTAATTACTAATTTTGGTATTATACCATTTTATTATTATGTGTTTTATAATAAATTTATTTTTATTTACCCCACTTTAAATTTGTTTGAATTCTTGAATGTTTGAATTGATTGATTAGGTTCTTGAAAATTCTGAGTCAAGATCTCTTCTGCTATTTCCCATACTCTCTTCTTTCTACCTAGACTTCTGGGATTTCGGATAAACACGATGAAGTTTTTGTGTACCTTCTGTTTTTATCTTCCCTCAATGTTTGGACTTTCTATGAAGCATTATGTACAGTTTTAGCTACTATGCTCATCAAGTTCCTAAATTTACATATTTTATTTTTCATTTGGATAATTTATATTTATTTCCTTTGGAAATCTGTCTTAGATAAATGTGGAAATACAGCTGATATATTCATAATTTTTGAGTAGCATGATTAAACTTTGTATTACTCTATAATCTTGTGTTAGCCAGATTTTCATTGCTGTGACCAAAATACCTGAGAAGAGCAACTTAGAGGAGGAAAAGTTTATTTTGGCTCAGGGATTCAAGAGTTTAGTCAGTGGTGGGATGAGCCCCTTGCTCTGGCCTAAGCTGAATCAGAACACCAAGGTGGAAGGGTGTGGTGGAGAATCTCTTCTCCATTCATGGGAACTAGGAAGCAGAGAGAGGGATGGGGGAAGGAACAATGGGAAAGATGAATGCTTCCAGGGCAGGTCCCCAGTAGCCCACCTTTTTCAGTCTTTCCCCCTGCCTACAGTTACCTCTCAGTCTATTCAAACTAGAATGGACTGACTAGTTTACAGCTCTCTTAATCTAATCATTTCACCTGTGAGTAATTCCTGCATTCATACAAGAGCTTTGGGAGACATCTCTGTCCAAACCATAACAAATATGAAGAGTACAGATGCTGTAAGTGTACAGCTTGATGGATTCTCACACACTCAACACACTAATGTAATCAGCATTTAGATCAAGAAATGGAACATTATCAGAACTCCAAAAGCCCATATCATGATACTTTCTAGTCACTACTGCCAAGGTAATCACTCTTCTGACTTCTAACTGTATAGAATCATTTGACTGTTTTTGTACTTTGTGTAAATAAAATTATAAAGAATACAGGCATTTGTGTTTGGTTTCTTTCCTGCAGCATTATATTTATGAGAGTCAACCATATTGTTTCATGTAGCTGTAGATTATCCTTTCCCCTACTATATATAGTAGTTCCTTATCCATCATTCCCCTTTCCATGGTTTCAGTTATCCATGGTAAACTACAGTCCACAAGTATTAATATTTTTCTAATGTTATTCTCAAGAGATAGAGAAACCATATTCACATAATTATTATAGCATGTTTTCATAATTATTCTATTTTATTATTATTGTTGGTAATCTCTTACTTTGTCCAAATTATAAATTAAACTTTATCATAGCTATCTGTGCATGAGAAAAAAAACCATAGTATATATAGGATTTGGTGCCATAATAATGTATGTGTATATACATATATATGTATACATATATATGGTTTTAGGCATCCGCTCAGGGTCTTAGAATGTATTCTTCATAAATAATGGAGGACTATTATGGTATTCAATTTCATGAGTATATCACAATTTATTTCCATTCTATATTGAGTATTTAGGAAGTTTCCATTAGGAGGCTGTTGAATGTACATCATAAGATAGGCACATGAGTAGCTTAAGTAGATACTGCCAAACCATTTTGAAGGTGATTGTGCCCATTACACTCCCACCGGTAATGGGTGGGAGTTCCATTTGCTCTACCTCCCTATCACTACTTGTTTTCTACCTTTCACACTGTAGACACTCTGGTAGTCAGACTTATATGTTTTTATGTATACTGTACTTTGTGTACTTCCATAGTTGCAGGAATAGGTTTTCTTACTTGATTCAATAATTATTTTTTAAGTTGTATGTTTTTGAAGTTATAATTGGTTGTTTCCTTTTCCTTAAGTTTTTATTAAATTTTGGTTGTATCACACTGTTATTCAATGATATGGTCTTTATAACTTGTTCTGGAATTTATTTTCTTTTAGGAACAAATATATGATCAATTTTGAAAATGTAAAATGGTTATTTGAAGGTAGTGTAAAGTCTATGTAGTGTTTTAAGTTTGTTGTAACAGGCTGATTAATATTTAAATCATTTGTTGTTTTTCTACTTAATATGTCTAAGATAGAAAGGATGGATTTTCACTTCAGTTTGTTTCTCTCATCTTCTTGAAGGCAAAACATGCATTGGTTCTCAAATTTTCATATGCACAGAATCAACAGGAATACTTGTTAAAATGCAAATTTCAGAGCTTTGCAATATATCTGAGATGATGCCAAGAGTTTACAATTTTAGTCAGCACCCCTAGTAATTCTGATATCAGGAGTAACCTTTCATGTTCTAGTGTACTGTCACAGAGGTTCTCAGATCAGAAAAACCTGGGTGCAAATCCCTGTTGTGCCCTCAACAGTAAGAAAATTGAGTATGTTATTTAAACTTTCTATGTTCAGTTGTTTATGTGTAAAACAAGAATAATAACCATGTTTACTATAATGTGTTACTATGAACATTAAATTAGTGAATGTATGTGAAAATAGCAGCAGAGTACCTGGCCACATTGTTCCATTATTGTATAAAGACCTATGTGTCTTATTTTTATTAGCCATGTATCATTTTATCAATGTAAAATGATAACACCCCATTTATCAAATTCTACTTTATTATTCATGACTGCCTGTGCCTTTTATTATACTTTTCTGTTATATTTTTGCCTATTTTGAACTTTTTCTAACTATTAAGTCATTATTTTAGACACCTCTCATAAATTGCAAGTAGTTTTGTTTTTATTTTGTCAGTTCAGTCTGAAACTGTCTTATTAGGGTTGTAACTCATTTACATTTGCTTTATTTCCTATAAGTCCTTTCAGCTTCAATATTTTCATATTTTCTTGTTGTTTGCATTGTTTTCTTTTATATACTATATTTTCCTGGCCTATTTTGTTTAGATACTTGGAAATATTAACCATGTTTTAAATTTATCTCTGGATTAAAATATTTATACCTGTATTTCTCTTATCAATGTCAAGTATTTATCAGCTTCTCCTATTGAGATCCCTAGCACAAGTAGAGGAATGTTTAATATATACAGATGTTCATAGAACTTGTTTTTAAATTTTGAATTTTTAAAAGTTTGTCAGGAAATATCTGGTCTTACCTGCTTCATTTATTTTGCATTATATTGACTTTTTCAGATCAGAATTTTCTTCTAAACTTTGGTTTCTGCTTTTGCTTGATCTATTCATGTGATTGGAAAATTTTGATCTCCTAGATCTGTTCTCCACATTTCATTACATTTTTCCATTCTGGAATAATTTTAAAAACCTTTTATAATTTCAAAGACCAGCATCAATGGCTCTGATATTATTTTTCATATATTTTACTGTACTCAAAAACATGGGCTCTGCCCTCAAAAAAGATTAACTTATCTGTGATGGGGAATGCATGCAGATAAAATTGAACCAGTTAAACAAAAAAAAAAAATAAGCACTGACAAAATGTAGAGCCTAAATGGAATGAGTTCTGATGTTTATGAGAATGAAGTTTTGGGCTGGGGTTGTGGCTCAGAGGTAGAGTGCTTGCCTACCATGCTTGGGGCGCTGGGTTCGATCCTCAGCACCACATAAAAATAAAATAAAGATATTGTGTCCACCTATAAATAAAAAAATAGATATTTTTTAAAAATGAAGTTTTAAGCATTATTGTATGCCTTTTCTCATTTTTGTCATCTGTCTGTGAAGACTTTCTTTATAGATACCCTAAGCTTAGCATGTGATGCCAGGAGAAATAAGACATACAAGAGTTGTCCTGTGCCTGCTTCTCCAGCCTTACCATGATCCAGTTCATACTGGATTCTTTCATCTCCTCAAATATTCAGTTAAAATCCTTCTGACTCCCAGTAACAGAAAAATCCTGGCTCAAACTAGCTCAAATACTGAGGGAATTTATTACCTCTAAACTGGAGGTCCAAACATATGACAGCTCTAAGTATGATAGAAATCAGTACCTACCCAAATATTATGAAACACCTGAATTTATTCCAGCTTTGTGCAAAGATACCTACAGTTTAGCTTCATGTTAAAGCTGGCTGTCTACCTTCTGATAAGATTATTGCCAGTGGAAATGAAGGCCCAAAGCTTTATTAAGTCATGTCCAGGGAAAAAGAGAGAGGAAAATCACTCTTCATGGATTGGGTACGTATATCTTTGGCTTATATGAGGTTACAGCCTAATAAACATATTGTAAGTTGAAAATATCATAAGTCAAAATTGCATTTAATACACTTAACTTTCCCAACACCATAGCTTAGCCAAGCCTACCTTAAACATGTTCAGAGACTTACAATTGCCTATACTTGGGCAAAATCATTTAACACAAAGGCTATTTTGTGGTATAGTGTTGAATAGCTCATGCAATTTATTGAATATCTGCATCCAAAATATGCTAACAATACAGTATACTATAGAGTATCAGTTGTTTCTCCTCATGATTGCATGGGTATCTGGGAATTGCACCTCTGCTGCTTTCCAGTATTGCTATTAGAAAAAAAGATTAAAGTTCAAAATTTGAATTATGGTGTATATCACTTTTGCACCATTGTAAAGTCAAGGAATCATAAGGACCAACTGTACTTTCTTTTTAGTTTTATTGGGCTAAACTAGGTCAGCTACTAATGTGGAACACATAACAGTTATCAAGGAAATGCATACATTTATTAGCTTATACTATTAGGATTCTTTTTAATATCCAGAGATGGAATTGGATAACTGAATAAAACTGAAATCCCATGAAGAGTAACAAAAGAGTAAATGAATGTTGGGAAACCAGTGTCTAACATGGATGATACCTCCTTTCTCAAATATTGATCTTTCTAAAATCCAAATTCTTTTCTTTCTTTCTTTTTTATTTTTTCATACTGGGGATTGAACCCAGGAGCACTTAACCACTGAAGCACATTCCCAGCTCTTTTTATTTTGAAACAGGGTCTCACTAAGTTGCCGAGGACCTTTCTAAGTTGCTGAGGCTGGCTTTGAACCTGCAATCCTCCTGCCTCAGCCTCCCAAGCATCTGGGATTACAGGTGTGAACTACTGTGCCTGGTTCAAATCCAAATTCCTTCCCCTGCTTGGAACACTCTTTCCTCCCTCTTTCCTCACATTTGCTTATCTTTCACCTCTTATCTTAAACATAATTTTCTGATACATGCACACTGCATGAGAAATGTTTAGTCTATATAGATTTTGTAGATTAAACACAATTTGGGGGATGTGATGAGGAACTCAATGGTCTCAGACTTGAGTCATGACTGTTCCATACAGTGTCACAGGCTGTGTAATGCCCCACTGACTGGAGCTAAGGATCAGCAAGCTAATGGGCCAAAAATCTAGCCCAACATCTCCCTTTGTTAATATTGAGTTTATTTGGTGAACAGACACATGTATTCACTTATGTATTTCCTACAAATCTGAAAATATGTATTATGTGTCCCTTTATAGAAAAAAAAAGTGTCATCCTCTGACTTGGACAACACACATGTCAGAAAACAGCATGTCTTTAGGCCTTATCTTGCTAAGAGTTGTTACACTTGGGAAATTGACTTGGGATTACATATCCTCACTGCAAATCTTAGAAATGCAATGCGAATGTTTGCCCTAGTTACTTATGTTTGGTGAACAGGGAGACAAATATGCATAGTCCCTATAACAGATGGTAAGGGAATGAACAGTAGAGAAATGCATGGAAATGTCCATGAAATTGACAAAAACGAGAGGCTAATGCTTCACAGATTCCGCATACCATGTTTTTTATCAACAGCTTTAAATCACTGTGGAAAACTTTTGGGAGATCTGGGGAAGTGATACATCCATTCAGGTTCATGCAGCTTTATCTTCTGCTTTATATAGTAGTTTCTGAATAGATGGATTTCTCTATCTGTTGTCATTAAACAAAGTTAACATCTTTCAACTATACATGTGTAGCCATCAATCATATTACTGGACAATACTAAAACAATAACAGATTTATAAATCTATACTGATAGTTAAGGGTCTTATTTGAATGTAAGGTCTGAAAGTATTTACTTAGGAAGTTGTATCTGATTATTATTAACACATGGTAAACTTGCTGAAGACAGAGACCATATCCTATATTACTTTGTATGTTCTATCTAAGTGCTAAGCTGCTTAATAAATGCTTATGTATGTATAATAAAGGCAATGGTCTAGCTCAATACTCAATCATATAGTTGACATTATGCTAACTAGCTGGGCAATCCAGCAGGATTGAATGTTTTGCTTAATTTTTTTAAAGAGAGAGAGGGAGAGAGAGAGAGAGAGAGAGAGAGAGAGAAAGAGAGAGAGAGAGAGAAAGAGAGAGAGAGAGAGAAAGAGAGAGAGAGAGAATTTTTTATTTATTTTTCAGTTTTCGGCGGACACAACATCTCTGTTTGTATGTGGTGCTGAGGATCGAACCCGGGCCGCACGCATGCTAGGCGAGCGCGCTACCGCTTGAGCCACATCCCCAGCCCTTTTGCTTAATTTTTTGTTTTAAGGAGGGGGAAAAAATCAGAACATTTTTATTTCCTATAATTTTCTGTGTTATATCATAATAAAAGAAATAAGTAAAATTGTAATAAATCCAAAATAAGTGAAACTATAATGGTATATATATTGTTAAAAGCACACACAAGGACAATTAAGATAGATTATATCCTTGATCTGTAATAACAACCATATTCATAAAAGGCTCAGGGACCTAAGCATGCTTGAGCTTCCCCAGACTGATGAGGCAACTCTGAACTCGATTTCTTGCAAATGGCACTCTTTAAAAAGCCAGAGCCTGTCAATAGGAGCAAGATGCAGTCTTTTCATAAATTCAAAAATACTTAGAACCTAAGGTGAATTATGATTCCACACTACAAAATTGGTTCATTAATAGTAGTAAAGTTAGCATAATATCAACTATATTATTAAATATTCAGCATTAGCTCTACCTTGGTTCTAGAATCATTTGCAAAAGATAGAGGGCTAAAAAATAAATTCGATCATTCTCTTTTCCTACTATATACCAGGCCTTCTTCAAGGCACTGAAAGTACATTGAGTTATACAAACAAGGTCTTTACTTTCAGGAAATTTATATCTTATTGAAATAAGACATATAAGTAATCAGATGCATGGAAATTATAATGATCATCTAATATGTGATACATCAGACAAAGTTCTGGGTGCTATGACACTACAGATGAAGAATATTTAACCCAGAATGAGGACTCAAGCAAGACCTTCATGAGAGATTACTCTTATACTTACATGATGAGCAAAATTTATCCTACAGCGAAGGAAGTAGAAAACTGTGCAGGTGGTGGTGAAGAATATCCCAAGGGATGGAATAAATAAAGCAAAGGCCTTGAGGTGGATATAGTTGGGGAAAAGGCTGGAATTTTAAATGGAATGAATTTTTTAGGAAAATGTGTATAAACAAAATGTAATTCAAGAAATGGAAAGCATATATGACATGAGTTTATGGTTAAGAGTAGGTAGTGGTGATGTCATTAAGAACTTTGTTGATTGTACTAAATATTTTGAACTGTTAATGACTTAGAGCAAGTAGAAGTCACAAAAGGATTTTGAACCAAGATGTTAGCATGATCAGATTTACATTTTCTAATGTTAACCACCTGTTCTAAGAAGACTAAAAGCAAACTCAGAGTGCCTACATATCATACAATCTACAACTTTCCTCCCATGCTTTCTTTCATAGGGAGAATAGTACAGTGCAACAACAACTACCTATGATCATTCTGTTAGTAATTGACTTGACCCTTTGAATCAGGATTCAAAAAAAAAGTTCTTTTTTCCTTTAATATTTTTTAGTTGTCAATGGATTTTTTAAACTAACTAACTTTCTTTCTTTCTTTCTTTCTTTCTTTCTTTCTTTCTTTCTTTCTTTCTTTTTCGTTCTATGTGGTGCTAACAATGAACTCAGGGCTTCACACATGCCAGGCAAGCACTTTACCACTGAGCCACATCCCCAGCCCATAAGCCACAATCTCAGCCCTGTCCTATTTAATATAAGTTGCCACTGCTGACAATGGTGTTTTCCATATCAGACTTCTCTACCTCAGCAGGCAATGAACAGTAGTTACAACCAACCTCTAAGCCTCAATAGCTTAAAACAACAAGAGTTTATTTTCTGCTTATGATAGATGTTCATCTTGGGTCAATTGGGAAATTTTGCTATATGTCATTTTCATTCCAGGATGCAAACTGGTGGAACAACCATGATCTAGATCATTACCTTTTGTTGTGGAATTCACTATAGCTTAAGTCAAATAGCACACTAACTTCTAGGGCTTCCCCATAGAAGTGATGCACATTACTTCTTTTCACATCAAGGAATGATGGTGATGTGTGGTCCTAGAATTCAATGGAAAAGAGGAGAATCAAATTATTTATGACAAAAAACAACCTGTATAATGAGAGAAAATATTTACAAATCATATATCTGATAAGGATCCAGTAAATGATACATATAAATATCTTTTAGAAACTCAACAAGGAAAACAAATAACCCAAATTTAAAAATGGGTAAAAGATGTGAATAGACATTTTACAAAGGAGGATATATGAATGACCAACAAACACTTGAAAAGATACTCAACATCAGTAGTCATTAGGGAAATGCCAATCAAAAGCATAATGACATACCACTTCACACTCACTAGGATGGATAAGATTTAAAAACAAGTCTGAGAATATGGCTTAATGGTAGAGCCTTTGTATAGAATGTGCTAAGCTCTTGATTGGATCCACAGTAAAGCAAAACAAAAAAATTAGTTCATTTAATATAATAAAAGCAAAAAGGCAAGTACCTGGTGGTAAGGATATAGAGAAATTAGAACCCTCATGTATTGTGGGAACAAAAGAAAAATTGTTCAGCTACTGAGGTACCTGAATAAGTTAAACATAGAATTACCACATGACCCTGTAAGTCTACTTTTAGGTTTGTATTCCCAAAGAAAACAAAATCTAAGCTATACATACAAAGGAATATTATTTGGCCATAAAAGAATGAAATCTAAAAATCTGATATATGCATATAATGGAATATTATTTGGCCTTGAAAAAATGCTATTATGTAGATGGATCTTGAAAACTTTCTAAAAAGCCAGACACAAAAGACCACATCCTGTATTATCTACATTTATATATCCATAATAAGTAAATTCATAAGAGGCAGCAGATTGGTGTTTCTGGGGGCTCAAAGGAGGAATGGGGAATAACTGCTTAATAGGTCTTAGGCTTCTTTTGGAGCTGATGAAAATATTGTGGAAGTAGATAGAGGTTGTGATTGCACAACAATGTAATCTACTAATATACATGATAACTAAATGTGTTAATTTCCAGTGGATTATTCACTTAAATGATTAATTTTATGTTACATGCATTTCACCTCAATGAGAAAAAGTTATTTATGATAAGACCTAATGACCTCAATATCCCTCTGTTATGAGGAAGCATGTAATATACTATAAAATATTTATTTCAGACAAAAATATAATTTATAATGTAAAGTGAATTTTGACAACTGTTTTCTTATAACCATAATCTCCACCTTTCTTTGTAGGTTTTTTCTTTGTCTAACATGCCATCAGATACCTTCCTGCACATTTTTATCTTTTAAATTTCTCTCCACAGAGATCATTATCAGCAAGAAATTTTTACCAAATATTCATTCCCTGAAGGTCATTAGGTCTTCCATGGCCATGGGAGACTTGTCCTTTAATATAAATATCAGGTGTGATTGCAATCTGAATACATAAGGATCAATTTAGCAACTTATTATAATTCTTCAGGAGGAACTAGCTTTTAGTAGGAATCAGAACAGTCAGAATCTCTCAGATCTGGCCCAATGTGCTTATTTTGTGTTTTTAATGATATATTGGCCAGCCTTGAAAAGCAGCGATCAAAGAAGCTAAGAAAGAAGGTTAGGTATGCTTACTAAAGAAAGGCAAACAGGCATCATTACCACTTCAGGCTGCAGTGAGTTCACGCTATTCAGACCTTAATATGACTGCTGATTAAGAGCATATTGATAAAAGTCTGACCACTTAAGGTCACTTGGGATTGCATTTTCTGTCCAGAGACACTTTGACGGTGTGGTCAAGTCATAGAATTCAAATTTTTTTTTTTACTTGCAAAATGAAATGAGTGATACTTAAATTGTTAAAGTAGGTCAAAATAATGTGTCTAATGGTTCCCCAAACAGTCCTTTTTTCTTTAATATTTTTTAGTTGTCAATGGATTTTTTACTTTATTTATTTATTTATATGTGGTGCTGAGGATCAAACCCAGGGCATCACACATGCCAGGCAAGCACTTTACCACTGAGCCACAACCCCAGCCCATGAGCCACAATCCCAGCCCTGTCCTTTTTAATCTAAGTTGACACTGCTGACAGTGGTGTATTGCATATCAGACTTCTCTACCTCAGCAGGCAATGCACACAGTTATTGGAGTGGGGTGGCTTATATAATCCCTGCCCTTTCATTCATTACAAGCCCCATGCAAAGCAGTATGGTTGTTATAGACCAATGGGTCCAAAAAGATATAGATAAGGGAGTAGGAGGTGATTTCTTTCTGGTGCAGTATACTAAAGACATCAAGAGAGATGGAAACAGGATATGATATAATTGGAAAGTGGAAAGAAGTGAAAAGAAATCTAAAAAGGCTAGTACTAAGAGACTTTTTTAATTTTGAGAAATTTAAAATGGATGTGTATTAGTCTGCATTTCATTACTATACCAAAACCCCTGAAGCAGGCTACCTTTACAAAGAAGAGGTTTATTTAACTCATAATTAGGAGACTAAAAAATTAAATAGCATTTCACAGGCTCTGGTGACGGCCACTCTTGACTTCATCACCTCATGGTGGATGGCAATAGAGGGAAGGAGATCACATCACTAAACAGGAAGCCTGAAAGTGATGCAAGGTCAAGTTTTCTCTTACACCAACTCATTCTTGTGACAGCTCAGTGGTTCCATGAGAACTACATTAATCCCTTTCAAGGGTAGTTCCCCCAATAACCTAAGGAACTCCCTTTAGGCTTCATCTCTTTAAGATTCAATCATCTCTCATACCACCACAATGAAGGTCAAGCTTCCAAAACATGAAACTGTGGGGACACACTGAAACTGTATCTAAACCATAGCAGGGTACAAATCCTGTTTCCCTTACACGCTGGTGTGTGCCCTTAGACTTACCTTTCTGTGCTTCATCTATAAAATAGAAATTATAATAGTACCTACCCCATAAAGTTGTTATGAGAAATAAATGGAGTTCTTTCACGTAACATGCTTAGAACAGTGATTCTCAAACTTTATCATGCATCAAAAAAACCTGGAGGGGTACTCTGAAATGAGTTCTGGGTCCCACCCCCAGAGTTTCTGATTCAGTAGGTCTGGAGGATATCTCTAGAATGTGCACTTTTAAGAAATTCCCAGATGATTCTGTTGTTGCTGGGGACCACATTTTGCAAACTGCTAGGTTAATTCCTAACTTATTATATGCTGCTCAGCATACAGTAAATTAGGGATTCCTATTTTGTAAAATTAAAACAACTACAAATAACCATTAAACGTAGGCCTGGCACTGTTCAGATTTTATGTGTATTGCCTCACATAAACATCACAACACCTCTCTGAATAAGGTCCTATAGCTAGTACCTGATCACAGATGAAGAAATTAACACCAAAAGGAGCTGGGGAATTTGACCAAGGCCCTGTGGCTTATAAGTGGGAGAGATGCAAATTAACTCAGTCTTTCTGACTCCAGAGATTATGCAGGTGACTGCTCAAATCTGTTACTGCCTTCCATCTCAGTAGTGCCTTGACCTTGCCCCAGGTACCTTTGTGCTATTCTTTCTGGTACCCAGGAACTGCTCTCCTTGCCAGCCTATACTAGACCTTTAAATTTTTTGTTTCTTTTTGTGTGTGTATGTGGTGCTGGAGATTGCACCCAGGCCTAAATGTTTTATTTATTTTCTTCTACATTATCTACACCCTTACCTTTTGGACCTGCTAATCCCAAGCAGAGATCATGTGTCTAGTCTATATTTGGAATGCCCTTATCTCCTGCCTAGCACAAATGTTTCTTTATTTCTATTTTTCATTAATATCTACCTAAATGTTATCTTTAGAAATCGTTCCCTGCTCATAGAGATGAGTCTTGAGTCAAGAGAGTTAATTGCATTCTTCTTCTGAAAATGTAATGTCGTGGTTTAGAGCTTAGAACTAAGTTTAAATTCTAAACTTACCTCTTGAGCAAGATACCACACCTCTCTGGTCTTCAGTCTCTTCAACTGTAAATGATAACAATTGTGCCTATCCAAGGGTTGTTATGAGGATCAAATGATTTCATCCATGTAAAATATGTGCTTAACACAGTATAAAGGATCCATAGTGTGATATAAAGAAGATACTCAAAATATTAGCTATTATTTTTTCATACTATCTTTGTAATAAAGTCTATATCAAAAGTGTATATCTAAAGCATCACCTTATTATCACACTGTATTGTAATCTTCTGGTCCCTTACTTGTGTCCTTTGCTAGGCAAGGAGTTCCCTAAAGAACTCTTTGCCTCTGTATAGTCTCTTTACCAGTGGTTGTCAAAATGTGATTCCTACTTATAACTCACTGCATGAGTTTATGGTCTAGGCCACAGGCCCCGTTTAACTGGACATTGACACCCACTTTGTCTCTGTCCTATATACATCCATCAGCTCTCTTAGCATAATGTCATTCACAAGGCACTCTGCAAATGTTTAAGAATTCTTTAAATTAAAAAAAATGATCTACATTATTGGTTCTCAAAATGTGCTCCTTAGACTAGCAGCATCAGTGTCACCTGGGAACTTGTTAAATCAGAAACTCTGAGGGAGGATCCCAGTGATCTGTGTTTTAACAAACCCTGGGCTAAAGTTTGAGAACCAGTACTCTACCATGCCTGGCTTAATAAATGCTTTAATTCCTAAGGGCCTAGTCTCTATTAGCTTTCCTATTTTTCACAAGGCATATTGTTTTTGAGATTATTCTAGGGTCATACTCTAGTAACATCACAGTGAAATAGAAATTACTAAACTCAGAGTTCATTTCAAGGTTATGATGAAAAGAAAATATGGATCTCAATACTGAATGTAATATTCTTAAACTCATTAAGGGTTGAGCAATCTGAAAATTTCTAAGACTATTCTATTCCTCTGAGGAGAATATCACTTTTAACCATCCTTATCACAATTAATAAGCATCAAAAGACTAAAAGAAAACAAGCCTCTC
Source organism: Callospermophilus lateralis (assembly GCF_048772815.1). Lineage (NCBI taxonomy): Eukaryota > Metazoa > Chordata > Mammalia > Rodentia > Sciuridae > Callospermophilus > Callospermophilus lateralis. The sequence continues at coordinate 71,913,590 of NC_135325.1, forward strand.
TGACAACAAAAAACACCCTTCTTTATGCTAAGCTAAGACAATTTCCCATTGATTGTAAGATATCTCTTAATCACATATTTAACTCCTCTATTGAATTGCACTGCCTATTTATGCATACACACAATTACTGACAACTGTAGAGAATTTTAACTCCATAAGAGAGTTCCAGAGGCAAATCCTTAGTGGAAAAACAAAAGTGGCAACTTTATCAAAATACTCTAGACTTCATTTCCACACTGCAATGTTTTTAGTACTCTCTATAGCTCCTCGAAATAATTAAAACATGCTTTGTTTGCATATGATCTAAGCAACAGTCTGGGCTACTGAGGCTACAAACCTCACTTTTGGAGGGACTCCAGAGCATATTGAATGGGGAGTTAAGGCACCTGGATTCTAGCCCAGGCCCTTCTGTGCTCTAGTTATATGACCTTAAGCAAATCATTCCCCTTCTCTTTGCTGCATTTTTCTTCTATAAAATAAAGAGGTTTAGACTGGGTGATGTTTAAAACACTTGGCTCCTCTGAAGCTTCTGGGTGGCCTGAAGGTTAAGATTTAGAGTTAAGGGGATAATAAAAGCTAAAATCACTTGCTTGTAAATGGGGCTATAGTAACATGACCCTAAAAGTATCTTGCTAAAGGCTATGTAGAAATCACTGGAGATCAGCATAGGCAATACCAGGCTGATGTAGAGGGCCATACTCCCTGGAGGATTAGCCTACTTCCAGAGGGCAAGTTGGATAAATTCTGGGCCCAGGACTTGTTAGATCAACCCTCTCTAATAAGGGCCATCTAGGCTCCTGCTGTTTAAGATATAAGCCCATTTCAATGAATTCTGCTCATCTCTAGATGTCTAACATTCTTGGACATCTCATCCCAATGATAATAACTACATATTGAGAGGTTCTGAAAGTTATATGACTCCCTAGAGACTAGGGATCTACATAGAACTTCTTAAGAAGGACTCTAGGTTTGGCATATCAACTCTCTCCTCACTGTTCAGGACATTCTGCCTTAGAACTTTCCTCCATGTCAAAGGCTTATGAAGCTTGGGAATTCAACTGTCATTCACTTATGCCATTGAAGCAGGTTCTAGAATGATCAGCACTTTTCTTCATATGCTTTAGTGAACTGAAAAACATTCTATAGGGCCTCTTAGATATCTTACAAACATTCAGAAAACTATTTTTGAATCTGGAAAACTTTTAGATTATTGACTATTGAAAGTGTAGCTTTATATTGCTAAGACATTCTTTTATTTGTATTGCTTGTTAGGCATCTGTTCATAATAATACCCATTCTTTTTTTTTAATTTCATTGATTTTATTTTTTTAAATACATGATAGCAGAATGCATTACAATTCTTATTACACATATAGAGCACAATTTTTCATATCTTTGTATATAGAGTATGCTCATGCAAATTTATACCTCTATAAATGTACTTTGTTTTTTTCATTATAATTCTTATTACACATATATATATACCACAATTTGTCATATCTCTGCTTGTATATAAAGTAGGTTGACACCCAATTCGTGTCTTCATACATGTACATTGGATAATTATGTCCATCACATTCCACCATCCTTGCTAATCCCCTGCCCCCTCCCTTTCCCTCCCACCCCTCTTTGCTATCTAGAATTCATCTATTCCTTCCATGTTCCCCCTCCCTACCCCACTATGATTCAGCCTCCTTATATCAGAGAAAACATTCAGCATTGGTTTTTTGGAGATTGGCTAACTTCACTTAACATTATCTTCACCAATGCCATCCATTTAACTGAAAATTCTATTTTATTCTCTTATATTGCTGAGTAAAATTCCATTGATAACACCCATTCTTAATAAGTTTTTAAGAAACAATACGCAAAGTGAGAAAGAGCTTCTGATTCACCTTAAGAAAGAGTGTCATGCATTAACCCATTATCCATGAAATTTGACATTTAAGGGCATAATATAGGTCTAGTATCCCTTATCCAAAACACTTGGGACAAGAAGCATTTCAGAGATTTGGGAATATTTGCATATGCATAATGAGATATCTTGGGGATGGAGTCCAAGTCTAAACACAAAACTCATTTATGTTTCATATACATCTTATATGCATATCCTGGAGGTAATTTTATAAAATATTTTTGTGCACCTGTGTTTCCACTGCTACCTACTACATAGAATCACATATGGAATTTTGTACTTGTGGAGTCATATTAGTTATCAAAAAGTTTCAGATTTTGGAGCATTTCATATTTTAGATTTTTGGGTTAGGAATGTTTAACCTATATTTATATTACTGATAAAGCTATACTAGAGACAGGCCAATAATTTTCTGACCGTGACAATGCTAATTGACTCATTCCATTACATTTTTTATTGCTACCTTAACTTGTAAATGTTTGTTTTGGTACACAGTTATAAGTTATAAGCTTCCCGATTTTGCCTGTCTGATTTTGGATCATTACCCTTGTTTTACTGTTGGTTTTCATATTTAAATTCCAAGGATTTTTTTAAGCTGGTAAATACTAAAACAGCTTCAAGATGAACATAAGCATCTGAGTGCCCCGGGATCTGGCAGTTAGACAAACAAATACAGTCTAAGCAGATGCTTTAACAGCCAGGGGAGGCCTTAGGCAGAACAGAGTACTCAGCCTACAGGAGATGCTGGCAGAGCCCAGAGACCATCATTTCCTAGCTTGTAAGCAGCCTAATCCTCCAGTGTTATGCCTCCAGCTTGGGGGGTTTTATTTCAGGTCACAAAGTAGGTTCCAGGAGCTTTGTCTTACTTCTCTCAAACCTCTGCCTGATATGCCCCATCCTACAGGGACCTATGCCAAGTAAACCAAATGGGGAAGTGCAAACTTACAGGAGAGATCCCAAAAGTTTAAAAACATTTCCATGAATTTTAAAATAAGAGTTAACATTTGTAGAGCACTTCTTATTTCCCAGCCACTACACCAAGTGCTTTACATGGATTATCCAATATAATCCTCACAACAGTCTAGGAGGTAGATGTTTTTCCTCCCATGTTATCAACAAGGAAACTTGGGTCAAAGAAAGGTAAGTGACTTGCTCAAGGTCACAGAAGTAGTAAGAGGCGGAGCTAGAATTTGTATTCAAACAATCTGACACGAGAGACTGTGTAACTAACCCTATACTATACTGTCTGTGTGTAATGTATGTAAAATATCATTGTGGGGGTCACTTTTGCAGGAACTGCTAATGCTGAAGGCTATCCCAAGCATGCTCTGTAGCACTTGAATTGTGTGTTCTCACTGTCTGCATCACACTCAGGCATAGGGCTGTGGCCTTACAGTCCATTGCCCAAATGGCTATGTCACTATCTCTAGAGCAGAGTTGTTCTGGGAGAGGTAATTCTGCCAAGCACAACTCTGCAGATAAAAACCATTACAGTCAAAAATTGGCCTGACAGGACACCAGGTGGCAAGAAATAAGGAAGGAAACTGTAAAGGCCTGGATGATTTGAGGGGAGCCTGAGGGTCCATGGGAAGCCGAGAATAAATAGCTTCTACACATCATTTGCCAAATGCACCTAGGGAAAGTCTCATTAAAAAAAATCCAGCCAACACACCAATGAGCAGGTGAAAAAGTGGCTGCTAGCAGGTGCACAAAACCATAAAAAAATCCTGCTTTTCCTTCATAGTCCTATTCTTGATGGCTGTTCTTGCTGATTCTATATGAGCATGCCAAGATTGTTTCAGCGCCTGCCCTTTGAAACATAATTATCCTCTTCAGAGGAGTCCAGAGACTCTGGGTCATGGAGATATCCACAGGTCACCAAGCTATTCTCCCCATAGCCAAGGAAGCAGTGCAAATAGAAATGCCTTCCAGAGGCTTGAAGAAAATGCACCAGGAAGGAAAAGTGGGTCAAATGGGAAAAGAATGTTCAAAAGAACCCAAAGTGATAGTGGCTCACCAAGAAGACCCATGACTCCTTCTCATTTTTTATTTAATACATTGAACTTTGTCCAATGAACATTAAATCCACTTTCTTTAGTCATGAGCACACATAAGCACATGACTATATGTGTTCATGACTAAAGCAACTGGATTTAATGAAGGCAGTGGCATCACATAACTGTGCTTTCAACTCTAGGTTGAACCTGTTTTGATCCACTGTAATATTTCCTTAGTATCACTCTGCCCTACACTCCTTAGTTATTGTCTTGGAGAACACAGGAAACATCGACCAATTCTCCTGGAAGACCCTAGCTCTCTGCCTCACATGCAGTGCTCTCCTCTTTCACTCAGCAAGGTTTAGATATGAGATGTCCCCCAAAAGCTCATGTATAAGTCAATACAAAATTGCACATATGTGAAATGACTAGATTATGTAATTGGGTAGAGTAACACATTTATTGGATTAATAATTTAAAGGGATTAATGGTGCTAATTCTCAGTAGGTCAGAAGAAGTAAATTGCTGATGGAATGCCCTTGAGGATTATATCTTATCCCTGGGCCCTTCTCCTTACTCTCTGCTTTCCTGCCACCATAAGCTAAGCAGCTTACCTCTGCCATCCCCTTTCACCATGATATTCTACCTCATCTCAGGCCCAGAGCTATGGAGTTAACCATGGGCTGAACCTCTGAAAACATGAGCCTAAATAAACTTTTCCTACTCTAAATGGTTTGGGGGAGGTATTTTGGACACAGCAATGAAAATCTGACTAACATACTTGTTAAATTCCAGGCCCTATACCAAAGCTTCAAAAGGTAATTAAACAGCCCCCACCTTCAAAAAAGAGAGAGAACCATAAACTAATGCTTCCCAAATTCAAATTTTCCCAAGCCTCAGGAACTGCAAATACAGATGAGGCCATTTTATGGTGATAACCTATAGCTCTGCTTCTTACTCCCACCTGCTAGGGTAAGAGCTTCAGGTTCTATGACAACATGTTAAGAGTTTGGGGCAAAAAGATACTTTCAGTTAATTACTTATAACCCAGTTCCTGCTCTCAATGGGGCTTAGGCATGAGTTAAGAGGTGAATAGAACTAGGAGCTAAATCTAACTGGTACATAGCAGAATGGGTATATGTGAAAGGAAAGTGACCACAACACTCAGAGCAACCAAGAGATCTTTATTGCAGCAGTGCAACAAAGAGAAAAGAAAGAAGGAAAGAAGTGGGAGGGGGCAGCTGGGGAAGGCTTTTATAGCCCTTCTGCTGTGCTGCCTAAATCTAACAGGGTCTCTGGGTTTGCAAGCTGCCTTGTTGGCACACAAGGGGGTTAAGTGCTTGGCCTTGAGCGGCGGGCTACGTGTTCAGCCTTGAGCAGGGGGGCGAAGCGGTCAGCCTTGAGCGGGGGCTTGGGCGTTTGGGCTTGAAGCAAACAGGTGATAAAGAACCAGACAGAGGGTTTGAGCGGCCAGGTCATCCTGCAGCTAACTTTGTTTGGCATGCCCTGCAGACAGCTTATTCAGCCTGTCCTACACCTAACAATATGAACCCAGGTCTACTTGATTGCAGGACTTAAATCACTTAAGTGATTAACCACTGAATGATTACTGCTTCCATACAGGATTTTGTTATTTGTGGAATGTGGGAATTATTTTGTCCTTCCATTTATACATTCCAAACTTGTGTCAGGAATATGGGCATAGGGATAACTGGAGGGAAAGGTAATGAAAAATGCATTAAAGCCCAAGACCCTATATATCCAAGTTTACAATCTCTCCACTGTGGAAACAGAATTTGGTTCTTTACAAAGTACTTCCTGATTCTGAAGTGGGGGAGTTCCCAGAATTTGCAAGCAGAGACACTAGACACCAAAAAGCCAGACTGCATGCTACTGAGAACAAAGTACTCCACAGCCTGTTCTTTCTCCACTTTTATATTTAGACCCTTTTCTGTATAATAGTGGTAGCTGAGGCTGCCTGCAATCCCTTCTTGGAATACATTCTGCCCTATTTTTCTCCCCTAAGACTATGGTTTCAAATTCATCTAATTACTTCCCTATGCAGCATGAAATCAAGGTGGCTTCAAAATAGAGATGACCCCATGAGTTTAATTATTCTCTAATGTGCCTCACTATGGCAAAGGTGTGTTTACTACATAAATAACCATTCTAGAGGACATCAAGGTTTTCGGTTTGTTTTTATTTGATTTCATCTTATAGAGACAGAGCATAAGATTTATCTAGGTTTTAAACTTGAAGTTGCTATCTTTTTGAAGTAATGGTATACTATAGCAAAATTGTTTACACTAACTCACTCAGAATCTTTCCTTTGTCTTTTTTAAACAGAGACTGATTCTGATTTTTAAGTAAACTTAATCAGTAACCTCCCTTATCAAGCTAGCTCACATTGATTGCTCTTATTTTTCCAAAAATCTTTGATTTGTTAAGAAATGTTGGTGTTATTTATCATGAAATTAAGCTAGAATATACCAATACATCTATTAAAATGAGAGAAAGACAAATTAAAGAACAAGAAACTATGATGTCCTTTAACCATTTCAGCCATGCTTATTTGAAAAAAATCAAAATTTTATTTTTCTTGGATCCTTCTGCTCAATTTCTCTTCCTTTTAATTTTACCACTAAGCAGAATACAATACAGCTTCAAAGAAAAGATCCCCAAATATCTCTAAAGCAAAATGATCACCTCTTAATTTTCAGATATTATTTCTACACCACATGCAGAAATGAATTCACAGCTAGAAACTGGTTTGGTTTGGGGGTTTATTATTGTTTTCATTTTTCCTTTTCTCTTTACAACACACAGACTTTCTGGAAGGGCTTCATGTACCTGCTTCACAAGGAAGCTCACCCAGTTCCTCTAACACTGCTTTGAGTCATGAAGTAGCATAGAAAATTTAGTACTCCATTTTAGTTAGCCAACCTACTAAGCACTGCGTAGGGAAGAGCAGAGCATATGAAGTATTAGTGGTCTTAGTAGGTGGGGTATGGCTGGAACCTCACCATTCAAGAGAAATTTGCTCACTTCATTTTTTATTCATCCAAATCTTTCATCACTGAAAAAAACTGTAATTGACTCATACCAAAATAGAGCAAAACAAGGAAGTTAGGTGGAATTAAATGCATGTTAGGTAACGGGGTGCCGCAGTCCAGCTGCAGCAAAATCACCCGGGGGGTGACGAACAATTTGTGTACATTGATACAGCAGGAGTAGGAGCCGTTTATTGTAGGACCGGAGGGGTATATATACATTGCACACAGCTTATCTTAATTAACATAAACTAGATACAGCAGTCAACCAATAAGGAATCTCCACACTTAATGGCTCGCTGGCGTTACTTCACAAACCACTCCCTCTGCAAAATGCCAGGCGCCATCTTGACTTGTTTACAGACTCTAACAATGGGGCACCACTGAAACCAAAGAGAGAACTGGAGTCAGGAGAATAGATGTCAGTATGCAGTAGGCTACATTCATTTATGCTTCAACCTCTGTCCCATACATCACAGGGCCTGATTACTTCTGCCACTTCATGACACTTTAACTAAGATGCCAGAATCCTCCAGTTCTAATAAAGGCAACAAAGGATATTATGAGAGGGGGGGGGTTCTATATAGATTAAGGATTCTCAAAAAATTGGTGTCAGTCATAGAAGAGTGTCATCTTTCAGTTGGAGACCTGACTTTGAGACTAAGATTTGTCCATCTCTAGCTTGATTACTTCTGAGCTACATATTCCTCATCCTTAAAAATGAGAAGATTGGATAAAAGATTATCTCTATTGTAGCTTTCATGTCTAGCATTTTATTTTCTTCCTTCTTCCTTTGTTTTGAATCAAACACCTGAGCCCAGGGGTATGTCTGATAATATCTCTGCCAAAAGGCATATGAGCAATCTGAGGTAGTAGGGCTTTGCACATATGACCTGAGCATATGCATGTCCAGATCCATCTTTTCTTCCTGGGCAATGAACTGCTATCCTTGCCAAAAACCTATGCAAATATATCTATTCTCTGGGAACCATGATTATAAGCCTTGTTAGGTCATTCTTCCAATCTGCTTTTTGATCGCTTCTACTTTTTATTTTTAGCTTTACATGTCCTACCTAATGGTGGTAGTCACATTTTCCTTTTTCACATGCCTTCATTTCAACAAGCATTTATTAAATATCTGCCATGTTCTTATTATTGTGCTGGATGTCATGATAAGTTGAAGATATATATATTTGTGTATGTGTATACACACACACACAAATATATATATCTTCAACAAGGAGATACATTCCAAGCCCCCCAGTGGATAATTGAAACTGAATGATACTGAGTCCTATATATACTATGTTTTATCCTATACATACCTATGACAAAGTTTAGTTTATAAACTAAAGTAATAAAATTGACAAGTAATAAAATTAAGAATTATTACAATATACTATGTTATTTAAAACTTATGAATTATTTCTGTAATTTTCCATTTAATATGGCCCGGTATTTTTAAGTGGACTATGTCTAAGACAATTAAATGATATCCCACTTGATGGAGGCAATATGTGCCATGGGCCATCAACAAGGAGAGAGGGGGTTATAATTATTTAAGGATGTTTTCATAATGGCAAACAAGAATATAATCAGTTCTTGAATGATGAGTAGGATCTGATTAGGTGGAAAAGTGAGTAGAGCCTTACAAGATTGGGTTGCATTCAGGGAAAAGATAATGTGTACATTTCTTTTGGTTTTAAGCAACAGAAACCAAACCAGAACTTTGCTACTTAAATGTAATCCACAGTTTAGTGAGATCAACATCTCCTAGGAAGTGGTTGGAAATTAAGCTTCTTGGGCTCAACCACATTTTTACTGAATCATAATCTACATTTCACAAGATCTTTATGTGAGCTGTATGTACATAACAGTTAATGCAACATTGGAGAAGGGTAACTTTTCTCAGGCTAGATGCAGGATTTTTTAAAACTAGAATCACTCTCACTGACCTGGAGCTATGTTAAGCAGTGGACAATGGAAGGAAGATGCTTATTGAAATGTCACTTGAATGTTTCTTAGAATTAAGAAACCAATTTAAGGAGGCCAGAAGCAATACAGCTACAGAAAAGTCTCAGATGCATTTCACAAATCTTTCTAGAGTAGAGCTTCCCAATTTTAACATCTACCCATAAGCCAATCAGCAAAGAGCAGAAAAAATAAGAATAAGTACTTTATATCCTGAATCATTTTCAGAGAAAAGAAAATTACAAATGGGACAACTGCACTACAAAGTGTCTACTATAAGTACCAAAACAAAAATGATCATGAAGCATACTGGAGATACCAAGAATGCCAATCCAATTAAGACAGAGAACAAGAGTTGGTCTCACCTTCCGTTTGAAAGCTTCTTGCCTTAGGTAACTATGATCAGGATCACCCTTATTTGTCACCTTATTGCTTTGTTTCTTATGTTTCCTCTAAGATATTGGGTAAATGTGTTTTCTTTAAAATTTCTAACAATAAAAAAACTGCACAACTGCACAATGAAAATTGAATCTGCCTGTTATTCTAGATTATCCACCACCATTCCATCTTTTCAAGTTCCCTTATACAGAGACCACCACAATTAAGTCTTCTTTTTACATGCTCCTTTGCAAAGACCGGTATTTCTAGCTCTGAGTTTGATTCAATAAACCAATACCATTTGGAGAGTTTCCATAATCATATGATTATGGAAAGACTTTCCAGGAAATAAATTGTATGTTAGCCATTTGAAATGGAAACTTAAGTAGATCAAATTAACATAATAATCCCACCTTATACTTATATCACAGGACTTTAAATCTTGAGAAGCACTTTCATATGCATTATTTCATTTGATCTTCCTGTTGATTCTGTGAACTTTTACAGGGCAGATATTTTCTCCCAATTAAACCACTTCTGAGGTTCAAAGAGGTTATGATTTGTCTCATAATCCTGTTTCTCACCAACATAAAGGTCCCTCTGAGAGTGTTTTGCACCTATCATAGGGAAAATCATAGTCTAATACTTACTTTTTATTTTCAGCAAGTCTTACTACATTTTATTAGTTTTGAATTGGATAAAGTGAGTTAGTGTTTTTTCCCTTTACATACTTTGTCTCCCTTGGTGTTTTATTCCCTTTATTTATTCTTTTTAGCTATATATATTATTAGGATACGTTTTGACATAATCACAAAAGCATGGAATATAATTTGCTCTAATTATGTACCTAGCACTTCCTCCTTTCCCATTTTTTCTCTCCCTATTCTTTCTCCTACTCTAATGATCTTTCTGAAATTTATTTACAGTTTTCTTTAAGTAGCATCTTGTGCATGTACTTGATGTTGAGATTTACTGTGATATATTCAGATATGTTCATATGAAAGTTTGGTCAGATTTATCCCACTGTTCTTCCCATTTCCCATCCCTCCTTTCTACCAGTCCCTCCCCTTTGTCCACTGGACTGATCTTCCCTTTGTTTTTATGAAATTATCTCTCCCTTTACATTCCAGGATGGCAGGCAGAACCCAAATGGCAGCAGCACCCAAAGCAATGAGGGGTCTACAGGCCTGGCAAAAATGAATTGCCTGGCTGCAGCCTAGGTATCCACCACTCCAAACTGGGAGAGAGTGGAGAAGGCTGCAGCTCAGGGAGGATGGTGTTTCTCCAATTAATTCATTCCTCCACACAGATGCTTTTACTTAGAGAAATGGATGTGGCCCACTTTTCCAAATAACCACTGGCAGCCAGAGGTGAATGAAGGAACTAAGATTGATATTCGTCTTTGATTCAAAAGAGATAATACAGGAAAGCTACCTGGAAAGAGTTGCTCTGAGATCAGACACCTTATCATGATGTATTTCAAAATGAGGTTCCTAGACTGGTTTATATTCCTTTTTTTTTTTTCTCATGTACTTGTAGGGTAGTAGGCAGTGCAACCAAGAACTTCTGCCACTACCTGGATCATTTGTCTAAGAAAGTTACAATCCCTCTATGACTCAGTTTCCTTCATTGATGATAAATCATGTCATTTTTTAAAAAAGATACCAGTTTTTAAGGCAATTTTAGGTTCACAGAAGAGTCAAGGGGAAAGTAGAGAGAGTTCTTGTATATCCCCTGTGTGCAACCTCTTCAGTATCCCCGTCCCATACCAGAGGAGTGTGTTTGTGACAGCAGATAAACCACATTGACATACCAATCACCCATATCAGTAGTTTATGCTAAGCTTCCCTTTTGGCATTGTACATTCTGCATGTTTTGACAAATGGAGAACAATACTTACCCATATCATATGTACTATATAGAATAGTTTTGCTACCCACACCCCAAATAAAGACATTCCAGCCCTCTTATCCCTGACTGAAAAATCCTACTTGTGTTACAACACTGGGGATTTGTGTCCAACCACTTATCCTAAGTTAAAACATTGCCTGGGTTTTCCCAGGCCTATCTACTATGATTAATTGACCAAGCTCAGATAATGATGGCAAGACCTTGGAGTTAACTATATTTTACCAATTTACCAAACAGCTTTATGTTCAGACAAGTATCAATTCATTCTACAATCATTCCATCCCACTAGGCACTTTCTAGAGACTGGAGACACAGTAGTAGAAAATACAGATAAGCTCTTGGCTCTCATGGAGCTTATATTCTACTCAGGAAAATGAGACAAAAATATAAACAAATGTCAATTTTAGATGTGATGAGTGCTATGAAGAAAATAAAATTAAATAATGGGTTATATGATATAGAATGACTCATATGGAGTGCTCAGTGCCTCAGATGACAGGAATTAGGAAAAGTCACTCTAAGGAGATGGCCTTTGAGCTGAGAACTAAATTAAAATCTTCAAGCTGTGCCATTTTTTACTTGTTTGAACTTTGGGCCAGTTAGTTAACTTCTGTAAGTGCTAGTTTATTCTTCCATAAAACATGGGTATTGTTTAATCAAGTTATCTACTTCATGATGTCATTTGAGAATTTAAATGAGGCAATACATAAGTAAGTGCTAAACAAACAATAGTGTGTGGTTATCCATGATTTTATTTGTCCTTATAAACAAGTCATTAAATTGTGCAAAGTGGGGATTATCATAGCCATTTGTTTTGTTAAAAAAAGGTGAGGTGATATTGAATCACTTGTGATGATAACTCATCCATATTATATATTCATAGTTAAATAATAGGTTCTAATAGGAATGCTATCCTTAATATACTTTGACAGGTGAAGGACTGTATTTTCGCAGTTCTGGAGACTGAAAGTCCAAGGTGCTAGCAGGGTTGGTTTCCTCTGGGGCCTCTTTCCCTGGTTTATACATAGCTTCCTTCTTGCCAACTCTTCATATATCTTTTCCTCTGTGCACTCACAGACCAGTGTATCTTCCTCTTCTTATAAGGACAGTCATATTGGATTAGGGACCGACCCTAGTGGCCTCATTTTAACCTAATCTCTTCCTTACAGACTGTATCGCTAAGTAAGTTTACATTCTGAGATATTAGGAATTAAGAATTCAACATATGAATTTTGGGTGGACACAATTCAGCATATAACATATAATTGTGATGTTGGCTTTAGAAATGATGAAACTGAGGCATAAGGGTATGAGATTTCTTGTCTTGGGCACTAGTTAGTCTCAGAGCTGAGATTTGAAGCCAATCCTGAACTACCACACTTTCACCCACTACACTGGATTAACTTTATGACAGGAAAGTGGGAATCCCTAATCCACCATTGAAAGCTCCTTAGTAGCTTGTTTTTTCTGCACAGTTTCTAATTTAATGTGGGATGGAGGAAGACCTATGGCAGTTATTTTGAACTGAACCTTATCATTGTTTTGAATATGAAAGATGAGGAGGTCAGGATACCATTTATTTACCCAAAGACCAATTTATATTGAGTGAGCTTTCCCAGAAGAGGATATCCTGAGGAATATCTCCATCTTTATTATATCATAATTCCTTCATTTGGGATACAACAAATTCTATGAAGAATAAAACCCCAGGAAACCTTGGCTTCTGTCTCAGGTCCTCAATACCTATCTCCTAAAGACTTTCCAGTTGCTAGGTATGTTTGATTCTGTTCTCACTTCCTATTCTCAGTGAGGAAGAAAGATAAAGGTGAACACCAGTCTTATCAGAGCATAGGATAAAGGCTACCTGAACCCGCAGAAAACTGCTTTTGGACTGACATCATAAACATCTGACTTTTCAATAGGTCACATGTGTCTTGCTTGTTCAGAGTTACTTGAGTTAATTGTTACCAACTAGGGCTGCCTTTATCCTTTCTGAAGAACTATTGTAGCAGAATTTTTCTCTTCTTTTTCAAAATAGAAGCAAGAGGTTGAAGAGGAAAATGGAACCTATCATGAAATTTGCATGTTTTAACCATAAGAAGTTGACTTTAGGCAGGTGTTTCAGCACTTACCAGGTGTTTTTCAAATATGTGTCAGAAGCTTCAAGGGCAACATAGTTCCAGGTTTGTGGAATAAAATCACCATTATTATTAAGTGATTTGCAAGAATAAGTTATTTTTTAAAAATATTTTGTTTTAGTTGTAGTTGGACATAACACCTTTATTTTATTTTTATGTGGTGCTGAAAATCAAACCCAGCACCCCTCATGAGCTAGGAGAGTGCTCTACAACTGAGCCACAACCCCAGCCCCAAGAATAATGTCTTTATAGATTTCTAAATGTTACACCTGAAAAAGATTTTAAACTGGCCACATTTCTAAACATTGACTTTTTTGGATAAAAAAGATAAGAAATTTTAAAAATTACAAATAAAATTTAGCCTGTTGATTAACTTCAGAACTAGCTTTTTCTGGGTTATGCTTCTCCCTCTGCCTTTTATAAAAAATGCCCTTGTCAATCTATCTTGAATTTTCAAACCAAAAGAATATTAGAGATTACCTTTATTTATAAATTTATAAATCTGTGCTTTAAATTTGATATTAAATGCTGGAGAAAGCTTTTAATAAGATTCAGGGGTATGGGATGGTTATCCTTGATCACTCTTGTCTCTCCAGAGTTCAAAATAAATTTTGGCCTATAGTAAGTATTAAATAAGTAATTTCAAATGGGTAAACAATCAGGGAATCCTATGGCTGAAAAAGACCTTAAGAAAATTCATATGATTAATTTCTCTATCTTTTCCAAATCCATATTAAATTCTCTACAAAATACACATTTTTTTCCTGTTGCTGAAGGCCATAAAAGAAGGAAATTTTACAACCTTTGTGGTAAAGTATTCCAAGCACTAATGACTTCCACTGATCACAAATCTCCCTTTGATCGATGATCTACCCCTCATTTATACTATTCCCAAGTTGAGGGTTTCTTTGAAGGCCAGTGTTCACTTGCTTTCTGTCATCTCTGTCACTTGTCTAAATATGCTTTACCATTTTGACTTTTTAGTCATCTCTCTGTTCCTCCTTTGGGACCTCTAAGTTTTTCTCACATCAAAATTCCTCTGAAAGTATAGAGGTCAAATATTAAAATGATTACAAAAATGTAAATGAGATTTAGATACAATCTATTTCAAATGCAAATACACACTAAATTGATAAGGATAAGCCTTCTCTCCTTATCATAATAGCACTTTTGAATGGAAAGCTAGATTTGGCAAGAAGGGGAAAGTGAAGAGGAGAAGAGTAGAGTCATGGGCTTTTTTTTTTCCAATGTTTTTCTCCATTTTCCTACATAATTTTTTTTCAGTTCCCTTTACAGTCTACAGCTTACAATTCTCTAGGAGACTGCTATTTCAAATGCATTGTCGTGCCTGTTGGCTGAACTGCAAATTGTCACCTCTCCCTCTTGAGAGTACTCCTGCCTAGAGAGACTGAAGAAAAATCAAGAAAATCATTTCTAATTACTACAGTACCAAAGCTGACCAGAAATATAACAAATCCAAACTTTTTAATCACTGGAGTGGCAGAGTCTCAGAGTTTCTATCTCCTTTCTTGATTAGCAGCAATAGTTGATTTTAGAAAATATGCTATGGTTTCTCTGAACAGGATTGTAGAATTGGAGGAGATAATAAAGGAAGTTTTATACCTTAATGCTAACCCATTATGGGTTTATGATTTATTTACACAGCTTGAATGTTTTGGAAAATTAAATGTTTAGTGTTTTGTACCTTTAGTTCTTAAACTTCAACACCTTCCTGTGGGAAAGAAAATATTGCACAAAGTACAATTTGCTAGCAAATGCACACACTGAGATGGCAGAGTGGACATATGGTTTATCGGTACTGGGTAGATTCTAGGCATCTTAGTTCTTCCAAAAACATTAATTCTGATGTTACTTTTTCTCCAAAAAGGGATATCAAGTAAAAAGAACATAGGTGTAGTTCTCTGAGGCTGCAAAAATGTTAAGAAATTGCTTTTCTATTCTTGTTCATTTCTTCATTAAATTATAGAAATTAAGATTAGAGTTAAATAATACCACATAGTTCTATAATAATAATTCTATTGTATAGTACAATATGATCCCAAATAATATTTAAAACACTGGTCCCTTGACCTCTTCTATGCCCTATAACTTTTCCCTAGAAGTAACTTTCATCAATTTTAGTGGTTCATTTGTTAATTAATGCTATGCCATTAGCCTAATTCAGATTGTGTGGTAGAAATATGAGAAGTCCATATGTGAATGATAAGTGTTCTAGTAGTAACGTTAAACCAAAAAAAGCCAGGCATGGTGCCCACGCTGTAATCCCAGCAGCTTGGGAGGCTAAGGTAGGAGGATCTTGAGTTCAAAGCCAGCCTCCGCAACTTGGCGAGGCCCCAAGCAACTCAGCAATACCCTGTCTCTAAATAATATATAAAAAGGACTGGGGATGTAGCTCAGTGGTTAAATACCTCTTGGTTCAATCATCAGTACCAAAAAAAAAATCAAAGAATAAGGGAAAACAAATTTTATTTAACTCAATTTATCCAAAATATTATCATTTCAAGATGTGCTCAATGCAAAAATTTAATGAGATATTTTGCACTTTTTCCTATTAATTTTTTAAAAAATCTGGTATGTAGTTTACCCCTGCAGAATATCTCAATTTGAATGTTATGTTTTCAATAGAAATGTTTGACCTATTTAGATTCCCTAAATTTTAAAAAGAAAATTCACATACCCTATTTATTCCAAATGCAGTTTAAAGCTTTGCAATAACTGAATTGAGTATAAGCTCTTCAAATTTTAATTGGATAATATATTAGACCAGAAAGCAAGTCTTAACATTTTTTAAAATTTTTTATTTATTTATGTGGTGCTAAGGATCGAACCCAGGGCCTTGTGTATTCAAGGCAAGTGCTCTACCACTTTGCAACCCCAGCCCCCTTAACAATTTTTTTTTTAAATGAAATAATATCCTGCAACTTCTGTAACTACAGTGGAATGAAACTAGATATCAACAGCAAAAGAAATTATAAACACATGGAGATTGAACAAAACACTTTTGAACAAAAAGACCACTAAAGAAGTCAAAGGAGAAATTTAAAAATTCCTCAAGTCAAACAAAAATGGAAACACACCAAAACCTGTGAATTACAGCAACAGCAGTACTAAGAAGAAAATTTAACAAGAAAATTTATAGCAATGAGTGCATATGTTGTGGTTTGACTGTGAGGTATCCCCCAAAAGCTCATGTGTGAAACAATGCAAGAAGGTTTAAAGGTGAAATGATTGGGTTATGAGACCCTTAACCTAATCAGTGCATTAATCATCTGATAGGGATTAACTGGAGGTAACTGTTGGCAAGTAGGTTATGGCTGGAGAAGGTAGGTCCCTGGGAATGTGCCTTTGGAGTATGGCTGGAGGAGGTAGGTCCCTGGGAATGTGCCTTTGGGGTATGGCTAGAGGAGGTGGATCCCTGGGAGTGTGCCTTTCGGGGATATATTTTGTCCATGGTGAGTAGAGTGCCGCTTTCTCTGTGCTTCCTGATCATCATGTACTGAGCCATACCCTGCCATACCACACACTTCCACCATGATATTCTGCCTCACCTGGGGCCCTAACAATGGAGTCAGCCATCTATGGACTAAGACTTCTGAAACCTTGAGCTCTCAAATAAACTTTTCCTCCTTAAAATTATTCTTGTCGGGCTGGGGATGTGACTCAAGCAGTAGTGCGCTCGCCTGGCATGCGTGTGGCCCAGGTTCGATTCTCAGCACCACATACAAACAAAGACGTTGTATCCGCCGAAAACTAAAAAAAAATAAAATAAAAATTCTCTCTCTCTCTCTCTTAAAAAAAATCAAAAACTGGAATAAGCTTTAAAAAAAATTGTTCTTGTCAGACATTTTGGTCATGGCAATAAAAAAATTGACCAAAAGAGAGAGAGAGAGAGAGAGAGAGAGAGAGAGATCTCAAATAGCATAATATGCATCCATCTCAAGGTCTTAAAAAAAGAACAAACCAAATCCAAATTTGGCAGAAGGAAAGCATAGATGAGAATAATAAAGATGAGAGTAGAAGTAAATTAAACAGTCTTAAAAATAGTAAAAAGGATTAGTGATATGAAGAGTTGCTTTTTTGAAAACATAAATGGAATTGAGAAACCTTTAGGTAAACTAAAAAGAAAGAGGAGACCCAAATAAAATTAGAGATGATAAAGGAAACATTACAACCTATACCACAAAGACTCAAAATATCACTGCAGAATGCTATATTCTGAAAAACTATATGCCTATAAATTGGAAAATATAGAAGGAATGGACAAATTTCTAGACACATATGACCTACTAAAATTGAACCGAAAAGATATTAAAAAGTTAAATAGACTAGTAATAAAATGTTTCCCAAGAAAATAAAAAGCTCAGGTCCAGATGGCTCCACTGATAAAATTTACCAAATTTCAGTGGGGGGAGGGGGGCACATACTGGGAATTGAACTCAGGGGTGCTGTACCACTGAGCTACATCCCCAACCCTTTTTTTAGTTCTGAGACAGTCTTGTTAAATTCCTGAGGGTCTCTCTAAGTTGCTAATGCTGCCCCAAATTTACGATCCTCCTGCCTCAACCTCCAAAGTCTCTGGGATTATAAACATGTTCCACCATGCCCAACTTCGCCAAACTTTTAAAGAAGAAGTACCGTCATTGTTCCTCAAAAACATTCTTTAAATTGAAAGTGAAGGAACCCTTCCAAATTAATTTTACAAGGCCAGCATTGCCCTGCTACCAAAACTTGACAAGGATACAACAAAAAGAAAACTATAGACCAATATCCTTGATGAACATAGATGCAAAAGTCTTCAACAAAACACTTGTAAGTCAAATTCAACAACACATTAAAAAAATCATGCTTGATGATCAAGGTGATTTTATTTCAGGGATGCAAGGATGCTTCAACATATGCAAATCAGTAAATATAATACAACACATAAATAGACTGAAAGATAAAAAATCACATGATGCTCTTAATATATGAATAAAAAGAATTCAACAAAAATCAGCACCCCTTCTTGACAAAATCCCTAAAGGAACTATGGATTAAAGGATCTTACCTCAACATAATAAAGGCTATATATGACAAACCCATAGCCAACATTATACGAAATGAGGAAAAACTGAAAGCATTTACTCTGAGATTAAGAACAAGACAAGAGTGTCCACTTATTATTTAATATGGTACTCAAAATCTTAGCCAGAACAAATTAGGCTAAAGAAATAAAAAGCACACAAAAAAGAAAGGAGGAAGTCAAATTATCCCTGTTTTCAAATAAGATCCTATAATAGAAAATCATATAGATTCCACCAAAAGACTATTAAAACCATTAAAAGAATTCAGTAAAGTTGCAAGATATAAAATCAACATACAAAAATCAGTAGATTTTCTGTACCCCAATAATGGTCTTGCTGAGAAAAAAATCAGGAAATTAATCCCATTCACAATAGCCACAAAAAAATAAAATAACTAGGAATAAACATAACTAAGAATGTGAAAAAACATTACAACAGTTACTAATAGGGCATTATGTAAAAATGTGGATGTGTAACCGATGTGATTCTGCAATCTGTATTTGGGGTAAAAATGGGAGTTCATAACCCACTTGAATCTAATGTATGAAATATTATATGTCAAGAGCTTTGTAATGGTTTGAACAACCAATAAAAAAAGAAAATTACAAAACACTGAAGAAAGAAATTGAAGATGTTAGAAGGTGGAAACATCTCTCATATTCATGGATTGGAATTGCTGGTATTATTAAAATATCCATACTTTCAAAGGCATACTATAGATTCAATGCAGTCTTCATCAAAATCCCCCCCCAAATTCTTCAAAGAACTAGAAAAAAATCTAAAATATATATTGAAGTACAAAATACTGAATAGCCAAAGCAATCAGGAAAATAGAGCAAAACTGGGGGCATTACAATACTTAATTTCAAGATATACAATAGAGCCATTGTAATAAGACAACCTGGTATTGGTATAAAAGCAGATATGTAGACCAATGGAACAAAATAAATCCATGCATCCTCAGCCAGCAGATTCTCGACACAAGTGTCCAAAGCATATACTGGAAAAAGGATAGCCTAATCAAGAAATGGTACAAGGAAAACTGAATGCCCACATGAAAAAGACTGAATCTAGACCCCTATCTCTAACCCTGTACCAAAATCAACTCAAAATTAATAAAGATCTTAACATAAGACCTGAAAAATTAAAACTACTAGTGGAAACAAGATATTGGTACAAGCAACAATTTCCTGGATAGGACTCCCAAAGAACAGCAAACAAACCCAACAATTAACAAATGGTATTACATCAAATTAAAAGGCTATTGAAGAGCCAACTGACAGATCAGGAGAAATTTTTGCCAGCCATTGGTCTAACAGATGATTAATATCCACAATGTATAAAGAACTCAAACAACAGCAACAAAACCCCACATAATCCAATCAACAAATAGGCAAATGAGCTGAATAGACACTTCTCAAAAGAAGTATAAATGGCCAATAAATATATCAAAAAAATGCTCAATATCTTTAACCATCAGGGAAATGCAATTCAAAACTATAGTGTGATCCCATCTTGATTCCAGTTAGAATTGCTATTGTGGAAAAAAAAATAAGAAGTCCTGGCATGGATGTGGAGAAAAAGGAACCCTATACACTGTTGATGTGAACATAAATAAACAGCTACTATGGAAAATATTCTGGAGATTCCTGAATAAACTACAGCTAGAACTACCATAGGATCCAGTTCTCCCACTTCCAGTTATTCAGACATGAAGTCAGCATACTATAGTGATAAATATATACTTAGGTTTTTTGTGGCACTATTCACAGTACCCAAGATATAGAGTCAGCTCAGATGAATGGGTAAATAAAATATGTATACATACACAATAGAGTATTACTTAGACATAAAGAAAAAGAAAATCCTGTCATTTGCAGGAAGATGAATGAAGCTGGAAGATATCATATTAAGTAAAATAAGCCAGACACAGAGAGACAAAAAGAAGTATTGCCTGTTTGTATGTTTGTTTGTTTGTTTGTTTCCGCAAGTGGAAACAACTTGAAAGTAAGAGAAGGATTATTAGTGACTGGGAAGGAGCTTGGGACAAGGAGAAGAAAGAGTAGATGAGTGTATGGAAATAGTCAATGTGAGATATTTGCGTGTGTGGAAATATCACAGTAAAACCCATTAATTTGTATAATATATATTAATAACAATAATATAAGCATGGATAAGGTATGAAATTAAAATGACAATTTGGTGATTAATTAACATTTTAATTGGTTCAAATTAAATAATTTAAAAATTCAGTTCTTTAATTGTACTCACCACATTTTAAAATTTTTTTAAAATTTTAATTTGTTATATGACAACAGAATGCATTACAATTCATACTACACATATAGAGCACAATTTTTTACATCTCTGGTTTTACACAAAGTAGAGTAACATTCTTAGTATCTTTATACATGTACTTAGGGTAATGATGACCATTGCATGCCACCATCTTTCCTATCCCTATGCCCCCTCCCTTCCCCTCCCTACCCTTTTCCCCTTTTTCCTATCTATAGTTCATTTAATTCTCCCATTCCCCTCCTCCCCTGCAGCATATTATGAATCAGCATCCTTAAATCAGAGAAATCATTTGGCATTTGGTTTGGGGGATTAGCTAATTTCACTTACCATTATATTCTCCAGCTCCACTTATTTACCTGCAAATGCCATGATTTTATTCTCTTTTAATGGTGAATAATATTCCATTTTGTATTTATACCACATTTTCTTTATCCATTCATCCACTGAAGGGCATCTTGGTTAGTTCCACAGTTTAGCTATGGTGCATTGTGCCTCTATAAACATTGATGTTGCTGTGACCCTGTAGTATGCTGTTTTTAAGTCCTCTGGGTATTGACCAAGAAGTGAGATAGCTGGGTCAAATGATGGTTCCATTCCTAGTTTTCCAAGGATTCTCCATTCTGCTTTTCATATTGGCTGCACCAATTTGCAGTCCCACCCGCAATGTATGGCACTTGCCACGTTTCAATTGCTCTATAGCCCCATGTAGCAGTGACTAATGTATTATATGATGCAGCTCTAAATAAAATGATTACATTGTCACTTTTTTAGTTTTAGATAGAATCCACATCCTGCTGTGAGAGTAAGACATGTTTCTTTTACTTTTCCCAAACTTACACAGATAGATACACATATTCTATTGCAATCTACCCATCCTTCCCTTACATCATTTTGGTTAAACCAACATAGTTAACAGTTGTGTTTGCTTTTCCTCTTAGCTTTTTATGTACTTATACTTTGCCATGTAAAATCTCTTCTAAATATACTCACATATATCATGTATTCTATAAATTCCATCTTCTTGGCAACAACAAAAATTAAAGGAAAAAAAAAACCTTCCAAAACTCTTTAAAGTAGAATGTGCCAAGAGTTTATTTTATCATTATTCTGGGGATTTCCTTCACCTCTCTTTTTTGCTGGATCCTATGTGATATTTATTCTGAGCCTCCTTCTTTCTTATATACTCCTCCATTTTGGTGAAAGATATGCCCTACTTATTTGCTGGAAAAGGGTACTTGGGAGAGGAGGACATATTTTGGGATGTTTCAAATCTAAAAGTGCTATGTTCAAAATTAAGTGTTTGGCTGGGCATAACATTCGATGTGGAAAATTGCCTTCCAACTTCTAATATTTCAAGTTAAGAGGGACATAAGTCCCTCTGAGTCCAGTTCCTTCTTTCTCCAGTTGATTTTGCTTGATCGTTATATATGTACCTGTTTGTTGTTTGGGGATTCATCATTCATATTTGAGACTATAACCAATTGCCTTGCCATCCCTGGTTATCTATATCTATTAAAAAATTAGAAGCTGAAAAACTACTTATAAACTCAGGACTTGTATGTTTCATTATAGGGTATTTTGGTTGAGCCATTTCTTTGAGGGACTTTTAATTTCATTATTTTTAGGTTATTCCTTTTATGGTTAGAGTTACTAATGAAAACTCTTGGATTTCTGCCTATATGATTGTGTTCTGTGAGATGAGTTGGGAGAGAAGGTTGGGAATCTTAATGTTCAATTAATATTCCTGTTTTGAGTACACTGCCCAGTATAAATTTTTAAGTAATACCTCTGTTTTAAGTATAGTACCCAATCCTCAACTGTGACTGGTGTTCCTACTTGAAACCTCTATTTTCCTCTGTACAGAGAATATATTCTCAGTTTTATACCAATATGTGGGAAGACTGGTTCTCTAATGCATTGAAAGGAGAAGGGAATTTGTTAACTTCTAATCATTTTTTAAAGTTTAACAATGGAAATTTAATTGTTTCTCTTTTCCCATTACCAGTTTAGAATTAGGTTTTCTTTGGATTTTTAAATCAGGTATTGTTTGTTGATAAGCTTTTCTATTTCCAAAGTTTTTACTCTACTTGCCTCTTATGTTTACTTTTCATTATAGGCTTATGCTTTTTTTAAATGTCCCTTTAATTTTTGTAGGGCTTTAGGAGAAACCAGAGGCTACTATTTTTCTTTAATCTATCATCTTTAGTTGAAAATCCTAATTGTCATTCTTTTGGAACTATGATTGGTTTTTCTAGTGCACATAGTGTATAAAATCCCTCCTTTTCTAAATTTCTAATTCATTTTTCTCTGTTGTGAAAATTTTCTGTGAAACCTAAGCTGAGGTGATAACATCCTTAGAGTTATGGTGAACAACACTCAGTATACAATTCCTGAGTAATACTAGCCTCCGATGTCTCCTAAGGGATGTAAAGGGAGCTTAGTATGTCTGTATACAATAAATGATATTACAGGGAATTAAATGATTCTCATTTTTCATTGTGGTTTTCTCTATATGAAAAGATTTTATTCGATATGAGTATGGCCACTCCTGCTTGCTTTCGAGGACCATATGAGTGGTATGAATTTTCCCAACCTTTCACCTTCAGGCTGTGTATGTCTTTTCCTATCAGATGAGTCTCCTGAAGGCAGCATATTGTTGGATCTGTTTTTTTAATCCAGGTTACTAGCCTATGTCGCTTGATTGGTGAGATTAAGCCATTAACACTTAGGGTTACTATTGATATATGGTTTGTACTTCTAGTCATGTTTATTTATTTATTTATTTATTTTAATTTGGCTTGTTTTTCCTCTTTGGTTATTTTTCCCCCCTTTACTGAGTTACCTCCCACTGTTAGTTTTGGGTGCTGTTTTTCATTTCCTCTTCTTGTATTGTTTTGCTCAAAATGCTTTGCAGTGCTGGTTTTCTGGCTTCAAATTCATTTAACTTTTGTTTATCATGAAATATTTTAATTTCATTGTCAAACCTGAAGTTTAATTTTGCTGGATACAGTATTTTTGGTTGGAATCCATTATTTTTCAGCATTTGAAATACGTTGTTCCAGGATCTTCTTGCTTTCAAAGTCTGTGATGAAAAATCAGCCGTTAACCTAATTGGTTTACCCCTGAATGTAATCTGCCTTCTTTCTCTCGTAGCTTTTAATATTCTCTCCTTGTTCTGTATGTTGGATATCTTCATAATTATGTGTCTTGAAGTTGGTCTATTACGGTTTTGTGTGTTTGGAGTCCTGTAGGCTTCCAGGATTTGGCAATCCATTCCATCTTTCATATCTAAAAAGTTTTCCAAGATTATTTCATTCAACAGATTGTTCATTCCTTTGGTTTGGACCTCTATACCTCCTTCTATCCCAATGACTCTTAAGTTTGGTTTTTTTAACACATCCCATATCTCTTGGATGTCTTGCTCATAATTTCTTACCAGCCTTTCTGCATTGACTATATTCTTTTCGAGTTGATAAACTTTGTCTTCATTATCTGATGTTCTGACTTCTATTTGATCTAGTCTATTTGTAATATTCTTGTTTGAGTTTTTGAATTGGTTTATGGTTTCCTGCATTTAGCCCAATAATGGCCTGTTTTGAAAGAAATCATAAATACTATACTAACTCTAGGGGGGTATATTACCATATTTACTTCAAGAGGGATGCTAGTCTATATAATACACAGAGAAATGAACACAATTATATTTCTAGGGACTGGGGTTGTGGCTCAGTGGTAGAGTGCTTGGCTAGCACATGCAAGGTGCTGGGTTTGATCCTCAGCACAACATAAAAATACATGAATAAAATAAATGTAAAAAATAAAAATTTGGGCTGGGGATGTGGCTCAAGTGGTAATGCACTCACCTGGCATGCGCAGAGCACTGGAATCGATCCTCAGCACCACATAGAAATAAAAATAAAGATGTTGTGTCCACTGAAAACTAAAAAAAAAAAAAGTATTAAAAATTCTCTCTGTCTTTAAAAAAATAAAAATTAAATTAAAAGAATAATAATATTTTCAACATAATTCATTTTGCACATTGGTACTTTGGTGGATATTGTATATAAGTATCCATATCGGAGTTAACAATAGGTGTGACTTGAGCATTATGTTCATGAATCTACTGAGGGTATTGGTTCCCATAATTGAGCTGATATGTAGGAAATCTTTCAATAATTTAAACATATGTCCAGATTTATAACCCATCTTAAGGTAGTCACATCAAGAATTAGAACTGGAAGGTTGGTAGTGGTATAGAATAGGGTGGAGATGCATTTGCTGGGATGAATTCAGATTGTGCCTTTGAATTCTATTTTTTACCTTTTTTGTAACAATAGCCTAAGTTGCCTTCAAAGATTGCAACTAATGAGATCAGGCCAGATAAGAATATGCTCTATCTGTGATACTTAAAGCATCATTTTTTTCTGAAATTGAATATAACACACAGCATAATAATGACTTTTGTTTTGTTTTGTTTTTTTGAGAGAGAGAGAGAGAGAGAGAATTTTTTAATATTTTTTTTAAAATTTTCGGCGGACACAACATCTTTGTATGTGGTGCTGAGGATCGAACCCGGGCCTCACGCATGCCAAGCGAGCGCACTACTGCTTGAGCCACATCCCCAGCCCCATGACATTTTTTTAAGAAATAAAAAACAAAGGACTAATATTTCCAAAAGTTGATGACTGAGAAATTATAGCTCAGACAAGAAATTCCACAGCAATTTGCCTTCACCTGTTATATTTTTCTTTGGTCTATCAGAACCCAAAAGACAGAGAACTCCAGTAACAAGCTCCAGATAACACTCATCATCCTGCTAAGTGATTCACTTTGAAATTCATTTTACATAATTTTTAAAAATCTCTTTAGTATTATCACTTGGAGATCCACCATCCAGGAGCAGATAAATATCTGGATGTTAAAAGTCATTGCTTTGGGTTAACTATCTAGGGAAGATCCATGGTGTTCAAATCAATCACACTACATCACACTACCATGCTAATTACTTTGCTATGGAACAGTGAGTGATGGCTTTTTCCATAAATGATGTATCAGGAAATTGAGTGCCTTTACATAAATTGTCTTTCTGGTATACTCATAAAATGGCAAAATAAGAGTACAAATAAACCAAAGCTCCAGAAACATTTGCTTCTTGCCAAAATGAGAATATTTGCATCCCATGGTCAAATATGAAGTCCTGAATGTATATTATATATTACCTGAAAAGCCATGATAATTATCTTTGGAAAGCAGTAGTAAAAATATATAGCATATGGTTTGCAACATGAAGAAAGTTGGGCCTGAGAGGGAAATGTCAATAAATGACAGGCTATCCTTGGTTGAATTCTGGTATAATAACAGTAGGCATCACCTAGCACAAAGCCTGGTGAATACTAATTGCTCAAGAGATAACTGAAGCCTAATGTTCTGGCAACTTGGGAGGCTGAGGCAGGAGGATCTCAAGTTCATGGACAGCTGGGAAACTTAGCAAGACCCTGTCTTAAAATAAAAAATAAAAAGGGCTAGTGGTATAGCTCAGTGGGAGAAAGCCCTGAGTTCAATTCCCAGTACCACTAAAAATAAATAAATAAATGAGAGAATGGTTAGCAGTAGTGAGGATAATGATAATTCAATAAGGAGAATGATAATGATGATGACATTAGTCTTACATAATCCAACTATGAGACTTGTACATATTATAATGTAGTCAATATATATCATTCTACCATTGTATTGTTTAACGTGGAATGCTCTATTTTATGCAAGAAATCTCTTTTAAAAATTCCATTTTGGAAACATCATTCTGGCCACCTCTTTCAACTAAATAGCTAGAAGTAATATGGTAAGTAAATCAGGGACCTTTTCGAGTAAATCAAGGGACCTATAGTTTTAGTCAAATCAATTAAAGGATCTTTTAGAGAGATGAAAGCATTACTTTATTTCATAAATTCTAATGCATATTTTTTGCACATTTTAAGGTATCTCCAATTGGGATGCATCATATGATGAATGCATACATCTCCATTATTTTTCCACCAAAAAGAAAGTGTTAGTAAACCTACAATGTTTCCTTCAACAAATGTTATTAAGGAAACATGGCAAACAATGCTGTGGAGAACACAAGCTATTGCTATAAATAGTGAAGTGTTTTTCCCAACTATTTTTTGGTTATCTTTAGAGGAAAGAATCAGGACTACTATAAACTGGAGAGTCAGAAAGAACTTATCTTAGACTAGCAAAGTGAATTGGATCCCTACAAAAAGACAAAGAGTAGGCCCTTGCTGAGCGATAAGTACCCTGGTCATTTTGACCTCCAGTATAAGCACCAGGATGTT
Organism: Callospermophilus lateralis; assembly: GCF_048772815.1. Lineage (NCBI taxonomy): Eukaryota > Metazoa > Chordata > Mammalia > Rodentia > Sciuridae > Callospermophilus > Callospermophilus lateralis. The sequence goes on from NC_135325.1 coordinate 71,940,667, forward strand.
GAGGCCAAAGCTGTAGGATGGCTTTTGACTATAAGTTATAATTCAAAGTGGTATCACAAAATTAAAGATGAATCAAACTGATACCAAATTGTACATAGCATATATTTCTTCAAAAAGACAAAACTAAAATACAACTAAATAAAATTTTAAAAAATTATAAACATATTGTCTTTTTTTGTGTGTGTGTGGTGCTGGGGATTGAACCCAGGGCCTTGTACATGCTAAGCAAGCACTCTACCACATGAGCAATATCCCCAGTCCAACAAATTGTCTGCTTATAGATTTAGCCAAAATTTTTTGTTGTAATAATTTTTTTTCCTTTTAAAAGATGGGAATAGTGTGTTAATGTTTTCCATAAGACACATGTTTATAGTGTGTACCTTATTGCTTGGACTATAAGAATGTATCATACAACCACCACCTGGTGGCAGCATACCTAATTTAAGAATTTACAATATTCTTTCTTTTTGATTGTCCCATTGTTAATATTGCCTCAAAGGTCAAAATGCAAAACTCAAAATATGAAGGACAGAAAATATCATAATACTTATCTAGCTACTTACAGTTAATTTGGGGACATTTATTATTCCACCTCTCTATAAAAAGATCATGATTTGTTTCTGCCATTTTACCATTACATTTATCTTCTTGGTTGCTAATTCAAGATAATTTGGCCTTGGCATACATATTGAATCATTTTTGTTTTCAAGTGCTATATAGATTGCCAAGTATTGGATATGCACTTATGGGTTTGTATGTATGGCTCACAAATGCTCTGATTAACTTGTTAACAAGACAGGAAGAATCTCATTATATCAATAAAAATGTATCCTGATGAAAACATGTTAAGTATATGATAATGAGGTTGCACATTTGGGTCTTATCTTGGGCAAAATTCTGAGATGTGTAAAGCCCTGCCTCCAGGCTTTGCCTTCTTTCCCTTTCCCTCAGATCTCCTCCAGCAACATTCTCTCCTGAGCCATATTCTAGTTCTCTCCTCTCTGTCCAGGATGTACCTTCTCATTCAAATTTCCCCTAGATCCTGCCCAGGGATTCTCACACCACATTTCCCTAAGTTGTCCAATCAAGTTGAAATTAATCTGATTTTAACTTTTCTTATGCTTTTGTTTTGTTTGCTTTGTTTTATGCACTGGATATTGATTTACCAGCAAGCTACATCACCAGCCCTTTTAGTTTACTTTTTCTTTTTGAGATAGGGTCTCACTAAGTTGTCCAGGCTGCTTAAAACTTGTGACCCTCTTGCATCTGCCTCCCAAATTGCTGGGATTACAGGTGTGCATCCCCATGCCTAATTTCTCTCAAATTCTTTGGGATTCTTATTACACAGGTTTTCAGTCTTATTTCCACTGCAGTACATTTCCAATGATATTATACATGTGACACAGCTCCTGTAACACACCAGTATTTGTGTAATTCCTTGTGCACAATATGTAATTCTAATTGGCCCAAGAAAGTATATTTAAGGGCAAAGAAGTATTGTTGGTGATATTATAGGGCTATCCTGTTACATAACATTATGAATATACTAAATACAACTTAATTTTATGATTTGAAATAGTCAATTTATGTCATGTGAATTTCACCTCAATAAATATAATTACCTTAAACTCTAGCAGAGTTGTTTCAAATGATGTTCTAAAGAAAGAAACAGTATGTCAACCAGTATATTGAGGATCAAGTATTTGTTAAGATTATTTTCCTTTGTCTTCCAAAATAAGTCAGGGAGCATGAGAGTAAAATTATGATAGATTATTGGGTGAGATGCTCAGACTAGACAAGGGCCTTTTACTACCTTTTAAATAGTACCAGATGGTCATGTTCTTATTCTACCTATGCATGGAGCCAATCCTTCATATGTGTCTCAATGTTGGACTTCACATCTATAGGATTAATTCTCTAGCCTACCTTTTCTAAGGCTTGCTCCTTCTCCAATCTATTTGATCACCTCTGAAGCTGTCATTGTTACACACTGACTCCAATTCCTCGCCACACTTCTCATTGACCATGGATGAGCTGAACCAATTTGGACACAGATATGACAAAGAAACCAGTTTCTCACTTGGGGGCTGAACAAGAGTATGGAATGATGAGCACTAAGTTGACCAGGTTTTTTATAATGTGGATAAAAGAATCTGCAAAAGCTGGACTGCAAAGAACAATGAAGAAATCTCAGACAACATCTGAGTTCTCATTCCAGTTTGTTCTTGAGGCACAGTAATATTTCTATCTTTGGGCCATCTGAGAGATTCCTTTATCCTTTTTATGAAGCCCCCCGCTCTTACGTTACATACAGTTAGTATTCCATTACTTTCAAAAAAGAATTCCTAAGTAACGTATCTTGGAATATAAAACACATAGTCTCTTTCTTTAAGGGAAAGGATTTTGGGGTGTTATTTAAAGAATGCTATACGTTTAATTTATTGATTTTTTCCCCAATTTCCTTATTTGACCAGAAAGAGGAGAATAAAATCAATATTACCTCTTGGTTTACACTCTTTTCATTTGAAGATAATCATTAAGAGGGAAAGAATCACATTTATTTATATCAATTCCAAAGTGTCTTGAACAATACTATATAAATGACAGAATATAGTAAAAACTTTACCATTGTTCTATTCGGTTATAAAAGAAAGAAAAAGAGAGCAAGAAAGAAAAGGAAAAAAAAAGCTTCAACTGAACTCAGAAACAAAGTAGCAGAAAAGCTATGATCAAAGGAATTGTGGCAGATTATATTTTACAAAGATGGCAGTAATGGCATCTCCCACCCACATGGTCTCTATAAAGTTACCACTCCTACATCAGAATGGACCAGGCAAAGGAAGGAGGGGAGGGAAAGGGAGAATACTGGGAAATGATATTATCCAAATTATATTTTAATATTGTGTACATGTACAAATATGTAACAGCAAATCCCACCATTTAAGTACAACTATAATGCACCAATAAAAATATGAAAAGAAAAATGTGCAACTGAGTCCCTCTTCTCTACCCCCCTCAATTTAGCTGGGCTTTTGCTTGCAATCAATAATGAGATAGAAATAATACAGAGGGATTTCTGAGGCTAGGTTTTCTGTTCATTTGCTGGAATGATCACACTTGAAGTTTTCAGAAAGCCCCAAAACTGCCCTACTCTGCAAAATTCAAAATTAGCTTATGCAAAGAAACCACAAGAAGAAACCCCAAAAGTACATAAAAGAAAGTGTCTGGGGCTGGGGTTTAGCTCAGTGGCAGAGTGCTTGCCTTGCATGTGTGAGGCACTGGGTTCAATCCTCAGCACCACATAAAAATAAACAAATAAAATAAAGGTATGCTGTCTATCTATAACTACAAAAAAAATTTAAAAAGAAAGTATCTGGCCAACCACTTCTGATCTAATCCACCACTGTCCAGCTTTGGCCACTTTTTGGCTGACACTGCAGGGGGCTTCTAAACCAGAACTCTTCCTAATCCACAGAAACCCTGACAGGTGGGAAAATGATTTCTGTTGTTTTCTGCCTTTACATTTTGGAATGATTTGTTCCTTAGCAATGGTAAATAGTATAGGAAAAATAACCTCAACATCTACAGTAGCAGACTTTTCTTGGTGCCATTCTACAAGCAATACCAGGGATACCGAGGAATGAACAGGCAAACAAAAAACATTTAAGGATCAAAACTTCAAAACAAAGAGGATGAGGAAATGCATTATTATTCTTATCTGTATGTTCTCTCTTAAAAATAAATCTAGCCTTGCTTTTCTTTAAAAAAATAACTTTTCTATATATCAACACCATTTTGTTTAGTCCTTTGTTTATCCATTGCTCCCATATGTGAAATGTGTGTGATAATGAGCCTGATGATGGATTTGGTGGTGAAATTGTTTTGGTTACTCAATGTTTGTCAGTCTGTAGTGATGTATAATCACAAAGAATATGCTTAAAGACAACTGAAGGGAAGGAAAAGGAAGAAGAAAAAAATCAATTTAGATATAATGGCTTATCCTGCTAATTTACTGACTGACTTAATAGTTACTGTAAGTTCTTCTGATACTCATATGCCCCTTACGAAATGATTGACTTAGATAGCAAATTACCCATGCAGTAAATTGCCATCCGTCTTTCTAGGATACCAGTGTGATGTGCTCTGAACAAACAGAGGAAGGTGGTGGTCTGGAGAAACATCCACAATGGGATCTGTGAAAGAAAGGTAGCTATGTTGTGAGCGATTTTGAGCAATAGTTACAAGAATTTTCATGCAATATTCCAACTTCAGGAAAACAAAAATATTTCTTACTGACTTTAGAAATGAAAACACAGTCACCTACTCTAACTTCCAATTTATTTCATCTACTAATTATTAAGATGGCAATCTAGTTTTAGCTGTTTGACTCAGCTTATCTAAAATGTACCTGCAAATTTTATTCAATAATTGAATTAATATTCCCACCTACCTATGAGAAGAACTTTGAAAGCTGGAGAACTGATATTAATTTCCTGTAGGGTCCCAGAACATGTAAACTGTAATTTACCCAAAGGCACCCTCCTGATCTGTACATTGATACAGCTTTTCCAAGTGTCTAACTTTCCCCCAGGAAGGAGTGCAAGCCCTCGGAGAATTTGGCTCATTAACAATGAAAGATATGTGAGGTTCACTCAAGGACTATGGAGCAGAAATAAAATTTGGCTGTTTGGAAGGCAGTTGGAATTTTGTCTATTTGATGATTCTTTTTCACAGCTTTCTGATAGACTGTTGAATCCAGGAAGAAAACACCTTGTGAGTGAAAGTGCATATAGCAAATATTAATGAATACTAAGTTAGCCACATTGCAAGGAAATTTAAAATGCAATGGTTCTAGTTAAAATTGATTTCTTCCAGAAAATAAGAATCGGTTCCATCCAAAAGAGTACATAATGGAGAAAATGCCCTGATTTAACAACCATATATTTAAGCGATAAATATACTCATCTATGAAGCCTAATGTTGGTTGACATTTCATTATAATTGCCATTATTTTACTTAATTAGCATGGTTTTCAGAACAATCTGGCTAGAAAACACATCCTTGGCTCAGATAATATTCAGTTACCATATCCCTTGACTAACATGATTTTTCTCAACTTTGACTTCATTTCTATCTTTAGAACATCTTTTGAAACAAGTAACTCAGCTTTGAGTAACAGAAATAGGGAAAAACACTGCATTTGCCTCCTTACTAGCCTCTTACCTGCCAGAGAGCTTCAGGTAATCATACTTATTGAGGCAAAATATACATAACATAAATTGACATTTTGAAAGTGTAAAATTAAATTGTATTTAGTATATGATATGTAACCATCACTTCTATCTAGTTTTAAAATAATCTCATACCCACAAAGAAGACTTCATATCCATTAAGTAGTTATTTTTCATTCCTCACTCCCTCCAGCCCATAGAAATTTGGATAATCTGATTTCTGTTTCTGTGAGTTTATCCATTGTCAATATTTCATGTAAATTTAATCATACAATGTGTGGTCTTTTGTGTCTGGCTTCTTTAACATAGCATAATGTTTTTTGTCTTTTTTCTTTTACCAGACAAACACACCATTCACACTGTACCATTTAATAGTACTTATTCATTTTTATGGCCAAATAATATTCCATTATTTTTATATAAGATAATGTGTCTTCTATTCCTCTGCTGATGGAAATTTGTGTTGTTTCAACTCCTTGAGTATTGAAAATAGTGCTGCTGTATTTTTATACAAGTATTTGTTTGAATACTTGTTTTCACTTCTTTTGGGTCTATACCCAGGAATAGAATTTCTGGGTAATATGGTAATTCTCTGTTTCACGTTAATGTAACAGCCAAACTGTTTTCCATAGAAGCTGCACCATTTTACATTTCCTTTAGCAATGTATGACATAATTTCTCCACATGCTCACCAACACTTCTCATTTTATATATATTTTTAATTTTAATGAAGTAGCATTTCATTATGGTATTCATTTGCATTTCCTTAATATTTAGTGATGTGTAGAATCTTTTCATATGCTTGTTTATAACTTCTATATCTGCTTTAGAAATGTCTATTCAAGGCCTTTGTCCATTTTTTAATGAGCTGTTTGACTTTTTTGTTGTCAAATTATAAGAGTTTATTATATAGCCTTGGTATTAAACTCTTATCAAACATATGAGCTCCAGGTAATTTGGAAAGAATCAAGTTATTTATAATATTACACATTCTTAATGACAGAGTGGTAGTAATACTACCTGGAAACTTCTGGACATTTCTCAAAAGAATGGAGTGTAGACCAATGACTTGGCCTTATATAGGAAAGACCTATGTAAAACTGAGAATGTAGCACTTATGTTTCATTTACTAGTAAACATCCACAGTGGAAAATACATTGATTTCCATATTTGGCATTTCAGTTCAAAAAAATGTTCAACTCTCCTTTTACCCTGGATACAATGGAGTATGTTTGGGATATGAGCTGAGCCCTTCTTACCTTAGAAGGTTAGTACTTTATAAAAAGCTCCGAGAACGGCATTTTTCCATTCATAAGAGGAATGGTTTTAAAAACTAGAAATGTCTAGCCTAAGAAGAGAAAATCCAGTGGCTTTGATATCTGTCCACCAATATTTTAAGGGCTGTCATGTGGAAGAGCAATTAGAATTGTTTTATACATCCCCAAGGGGTGAAACCAAGACCAATGAGTGGAAAAACTTGAAGGAGACAGATTTCCAATTCTGTAAAGGATAAAACATTCTAACAGTCAAGGTAATCCAAGGCTGGAATGCTCTGCCACTGCAGGAAGTATACTTCACATCCTTGAATGAAGAAATGCATCTCTCTTGAGTCAGGCAGAAAATTTAGAATACAAGCATACTCTAGATATGTGACCTAGGGTAACATTCAACTTCCTTAAGTTCCAATTTCCCATATATAAAAAGGAGCAAATAGTGGCTACCTAATAGGAAAGGTGTAATTAAACGCTCAGCATGGGACATGTAAAGGGGAGTAAAATCACTATGCTGTTATAGTAGTAATTTCTCTAACTTCCTGTTTCCTATGCCCATTCTTTCTGCCCCCAGCCCTTCTCCTCCTCCTTCTTTTCTTGCTCTTCTTCTCCCTGTTCTTTTCCCATCCTTCCTCATCCCATTCTTTCCTCTCCCTCTTCTCCTTTGTGATATAAGTGTTTATAGTTAAATTTGCCTGTTAAAAATTCATATAGTGTGGCTCCTTTGCTAGTCTAGAGAAAAATGCTAGAATCATAGGTGAAGAGGACATTCTTACATAGCCGTGAAAAGAGTACCAGAGCAAAAATAGGAAGAGTAGTGTGACCTGTGGAGGGGCAGCCCAACAAGAAATATCCTTGTAGAGGATGTAAGAAACTAAGTCGCACAGTGGGAAAGGCTAACAATGTCTGAGGGAACATAGCAGGATTAGAAGGAATCTATACGGGGGACCAAAAAAAAAAAAAAAAAAGCAACCTGGCATGGAGTTCATAGTCAAGTGGAGGAAGACGGATGTATGCTCAGGGAAGAAGGTTATAACAACAATAGGATATCAGAACATGCAGGGTTTATCAAATAAGTAAACACATTAAGATTTATAGGAGCAAGATTTCTCATACTTGAGAAAAGTCAAACTATGACAAAGGAGAACTATAGAATGAACTCTATTGGTGGAATGAAATTAGAGTTATTGATGTGAACTTATGGTAGATAAAAATAAATACAAATGTTAATTTGTGAGCCTATGTTATGTGTGTGTGTATGTGTAATATATATATATATATATATATATATATATATATATATATATATATATATATATATATAATGTATGCACATGTATTCCCTAGCTCTGTTCATGGAATATGGCAACAATGACATTTTAATAGCAGTGAACACATTTGGCTCTCAGATTGTAGTTCTTATTACACTTCTCCACTAAAAAAAACCCCATGACTTTCTGGAGAAATTGATGATTCTGCAATTGAGGGCAGGGAAAATACAAAGTAATCATGAAATACCTTATAGAAAGTAATAAGGTGCCCAAATGATGAAGCATGTATGTAGTGCACAGGGGTCAGTGTAAATGGGTCTCTCACTAGCCAAACCTGAGATAATTTAAGCATCAAAAAATAAAGAATTTTCAGATTACATGATCTGAATTACATGTAGAATAAGTAAGTCCCCTGAAAAAAATGCTGGAGCTAGTAAAATAATTCACTAATGTTGCAGTGTATAAAGATCAAAACACCAAAACAATTGTGTTTCTATATAAATGCAATGAGAATCTACCAAAGAATTTAAGAAAAATGATTCCATTTATAATAATATCCAAAAAGAATAAAATACTTAGGAATGACTTTAACCAAGGAGGCACACAACTTATAAACTAAAAAGTACATATTTTGGGGCTGGGGTTGTGTCTCAGTGGTAGAGTGCTTGCCTAATGTGTATGAGGCACTGGGTTTGATCCTCAGCACAACATAAAAATTATATAAAGATATTGTGTCCAACTATAACTAAAAATATATTTAAAAAACTACATATTGCTGAAAGAAATTAAAGACATAAATAAATGAAAAGACAACCCCTATTCAAGGATTGAAAAAATTAATACTTTTAAGACGGCAATATTCTGAAAAGTAATCTATAGGTTCAATTCATTTCCTATCAATTTTCCAAAGCCATTTTTATAGAAATTGAAAACTTTTCTTAAAATTCAAATGGAATCGCAAGGATCCCAGGTTGGGGCAGGGGAAAGAAACAAAATTAAAAAAAAAAAAAAAATTTGCAATATGAGAACAAAGTGGGAAGACATCCAATTTCACAACTTACAACAGACTTACAATAATCACAATACTTATACTGGCATTAAAAGATAGATAAACAGAAAATAGAAAAGAATTTATAGAAATAAAAACATACATCTATGGGCAATTGATTTTCATCAAGGGTGCCAAGATCATTCAATGGAGAAAGAATAGTCTTTCCAATAAATATTGATGGGACATATAAAAGAATGGAGTTGGATCCCTATCTTATACCATATACAAAATTAATCCAAGTGAATCAACAACTTAAATATAAACTAAAACTATAAAAATATTTAAAGAAAATATAAGGGTAAATTGTCATGTTGTTTTTGATAGTGGATTCTTATATATAAAACCAAAACCATGAAAAACAAAAAACAAAATAAGTAAATTAGACTTCATCAAAATTAAAAATATTTCTGTATCTAAGAACATTATCAGGAAGGTGAAGGACAGGCATAGTGGTGCACACCTGTAATATCAGTGATTTGGAAATCTGGGGCAAGAGATTTTAAGATTGAAGCCAGTCTAAACAAGTTAGTGAGACCCTGTGACAAAATAAAAAAAAAATTAAAAGGGATAGGGATATAGCTCAGTGGTACTTCTCCTGATTTCAATCCCCAGCACTGGCAGAAAAAAGATTAAAAGATAATCACACAAAAGGGAGAAAATATTCTTTTTAGTGTTTAAAATTTTTTTATTAGTTCTAATCAGTTACACATGACAGCAGAAAGCTCTTTGATTCATTGTACACAATGGAGCAGAATTGTTCACTTCTTTAGTTGTACTTGAAGTAGAGTCACACCATTCCTACAATCATGCACGTACCTAGGGTACATCATTAGTATGCCTCATTTCACCATCTTTCCTACCCCCATGCCCCCTCTACCCCTCCTCTTTCCCCCATCCAAAGTTTCTCCACACATCCTATCCCTCCTCCCCCACCATTGTGGATTAGCATACACTTATCAGAGAAAACATTTGGCCTCTGGTCTTGGGGGATTGGCTTATTTCGCTTAGCATGATATTTTCCAAATGCATTCATTTACCTGCAAATGCCATAAATTTATTCTCTTTTAATGCTGAGTAATATTCCATTGTGCATATATACCACAGTTTCTTTAACCATTCATCTATTGAAGGGCACCTAGGTTGGTTCCACATTTTAGCCATTGTGAATTGTGCTGCTATAAACATTGATGTGGCTGTGTTACTATAGTATGCTAATTTTAAGTACTTTGGGTATAGACTGAGGATTGGGATAGTTGGGTCAAATGGTGGTTCCATTTCAAGTTTTCTAAGGAATCTCCATACTGCTTTCCAGATTGGTTGTACCAATTTGCAGTCCCACCAGCAATGTATGAGTGTGCATTTTTCCCCACATCCTCGCCAACACTTATTGTTGTTTGCATTCTTGATAACTGACTGGAGTGAGATGAAATCTTAGAGTAGTTTCTATTTACATTTTTCTAATTACTAGAGATGTTGAACATTTTTTCATATATTTGTTGATTGATTGTATATCATATCTTATGAAAAGTGTCTGTTCAGTTCCTTGGCCCATTTATTGATTGGGTTACTTATTTATTTATTTATTTATTTGGTGTTAAGTTTTTTGAGTTCTTCATAGATCCTGGAAATTAGTGCTCTATCTGAAATGTGTGGGGCAAAAATTTGTTCCCAATGTGTAGGCTCTCTCTTCACCTCACTGATTGTTCCTTTTTCTGAGAAGAAGCTTTTAGTTTGAATCCATTCCATTCATTGATTCTTGCTTTTATTTCTAGATCTTTAGTAGTCTTGTTTAGGAAATCAGGGCCTAATCTGACATGATGAAAATTTGGGCCTACTTTTTCTTCTACTAGGCATAGGGTCTCTGGTCTTATTCCTAGGTCCTTGATCCACTTTGAGTTGATTTTTGTGTATTGTGAAAGATATGGATTTAGTTTCATTTTGCTGCTTATGGATTTCCAGTTTTCCTAACACCTTTTGTTGAAGAAGTTATCTTTTCTCCAATGTATGTTTTTGGCAACTTTACCTAGTAGGAAATAACTGTATTTATGTGGGTTTGTCTCTATGTATTCTATTCTGTACCATTGGTCTACATGTCTATTTTGGTGCCAATACCATGATATTGTTGTTACTATAGCTCTGTGGTATACCTTTAGGTCTGGTATTGTGATGACTCCTGATTCACTCTTGTTAAGGATTGCTTTGGCTATTTGGGGTCTCTTATTTTTCCAAATGAATTTCATGATTGCTTTTTCTATTTCTACAAGGAATAATATTGGTATTTTAATTGGAATCACATTGAATCTGTAAAGTGCTTTTGATAGTATGTCAATTTTGACTATATTAATTCTGCCTATCCAACATAATAGGAGATCTTTCCATCTTCTAAGGTCTTCTTCAATTTCTTTCTTTAATGTTCTGTAGTTTTCATTATAGAGGTCTTTCACCTCTTTTGTTAAATTGATTCCCAAGTGTTTTAGTTTTTTTGAGGCTATTGTGAATATGGTAGTTTCCCTAATTTCTCTTTCAGAGAATTCATCATTGATGTATAGAAATGCATTTGATTTATGGATATTGATTTTATATCCTTCTACTTTGTTGAACTCATTTATTAATTCTAGAAGTTTTCTGGTGGAATATTTTTGATCCTCTAAATACAGAATTATGTCCTCAGAAAATAGTGACAGTTTGAGTTTTTCTTTTCCTATTTGTATCCCTTTAATTTCTTTTGTCTGTCTAATTACTCTAACTAGAGTTTCAAGGACTATGTTGCATGGAAGTGGTGAAAGAGGGCATGCCTGTCTTGTTCCAGTTTTTAGAGATAATGTTTCCAATTTGGGGAGAAAATATTTATAAATCATACATTTTTCCATTACCCACAATGTATGAATAACTGTTACAGAGTTCTCCATAAAAGATGTATGTATGGATGTACAAATATTAAAGAACACCAAAAAACCCCACAGAAATCCAATTTAAAATGGGCCAAGATATGTATCAAAAGACATTTCTCTAGACTTACTATCTAAATAACTAGCAAGTGCATAAAAAGATGTTCAACATCATTAGTTATTAGGGAAATGCATACAAAACCCCAATGAAATACCACTTCATACACACTAGGATGGCTAGAATTTTAAAAACAGAAAATGAAAAATGTTGGTAAAGATGTGGAAGAATTAGGAATCATACTTTTCTGGTGGGACTGTAAAGTGGTGTAGCTACTGAAGAGTACAATTTGTAGCTCTAAAATTTAAATATACAATTACCATATGACACAGCAATTGTACTCCTAGGTATATACCAAAACAATTGAAAATAGGTGTTCAAAGAAATCATTGCATATAAATACTCATAAGAGGGCTGTTATCAAAAGCAAAAAATATAGAAACAATATAAATATCCATCAACCAATAAATGGATAATTAAGCCATCGTATATTCCACATCATGGAATATTATTCAGTCATAAAAGAAGTAAAACATTGATGCATGAAACAACATGGATGAACCTTGAAAACATTATGTTAAGTGAAAGAAGCCAGACATAGGATATTACACCTATGATTCCATTTATGTGAAATATCCTGAAGAGGTAAATTTATAAGGACAGAAGGCAGCTTAGTAGTAATCAAGGGCTGGGAAAAGAGGGTATAAAAATAATTGTTTTATAAGTGCAAGGTTTTATTTGGGATCATAGAAATATTTGGTACTACATAGAGATAAGTCACATATTAAAATAACAAAATTGTTTCACTTTCAAATGGTAAATATTAAGCTATGTGAATTTCACTTTAACAACAATATTTACTAATAGTAATTGATAATTATCAATTGGAGAAAGTAGGAAAGCATGAGTCCATGATGATATTTTGTTTTAAATAAAATTAGTGAAAATGCAATGAGGAACAGACTTCTACATGGCTTCAACATTCCTGCCCCCCAAATATTACTATGGTCATCAAAGATATTTACATTAGGGGAAAGTAAGTGATGGGTATGTAAGAATTTGTGCACTGTATACTTGGTGTAAGTCTAAAATTACTTTAAAATTATGAAATTACAAAATATAGCACAGGGTAAGAATCAAATTTATGGCAGAGATACCTAGCACACTTTATCTTTATCACATTATGAAGTGACCCTCAAGAATAATGGAACAGCCGTGTGCAGTGGTGCACACCTGTAATCCCAGTGGCTCGGGAGTTTGAGGCAGGAAGATCACGAGTTTAAAGCCACCCTCAACAACAGTGATGCGCTAAGAAACTCAGTGAGACCCTCTCTCTAAATAAAATACAATAGGGCTAGGGATGTGGCTCAGTGGTCGAGTACCCCTGAGTTCAATCCGTGGTACAGAAGAAGAAGAAGGAGAAGGAGAAGGAGAAGAAGAAGAAGAATGTAACAAATAGAAGTCACATGTTGTGTTACAGGATGCATTTCTTCTGGAATACTCCTGACCAAAGTCTATAATATGAACCTAATTAGGATGAGGTACTAGACAACACAAAGTGTGGGACAATCTACAAAATAACTGGCCCACCATATTTGTAAGAGTCTAAATCAAGAAACTCAAAGTAAAACTAAGAAAATGTCCCAGATTACAGGAGGGTAAAGAATCTTGATAACTAAGGTCAACATCTGATTCTTTCTAAAGTAGTTTCTTTTATTTTAGAAGACATTAATGGGACAAGTGGCAAGACCTGGATGGGATTTTAGGATGGGATGGTAGTAAATAATGTCCTGATTTGGGCTGATGTACTGTGTTTATGTAGGATAGCCTCCTTTCTTGTAGGAAATAATCACTACCCCAATATTATGAAGTGATACTGATCCAACTTACCTTTAAGTGGTCTAGGAGAACAATACTATTTTCATTGTGCTTTCAGCTTTTCTATAAGTTTGAGGTTCTTAAAAACAAAGGAGCAAGAAACATAAAGCCAATTTACTAAAGGTGTTATTTTTCAAGTGTTGGAAATGTCATTTTGCAACACCTGAATTATGAGAATCAGATTGCAGTGACTGTTTTGGCTGTGGTTTGAAAAGACTGGTTCCATCATTTATCCTAATGATCTCTCTTTTCTGAGGATGTTACCCATGACATCGCTCATTACCAAAGGGGTGGGGGAGAAGGAAAAGTCAGGGAAGCATAATGTTGCCTAAGGAAGAAGCTGTGTGAAAGGAGGTGGTACAATCCTTCAACCTTGGCCTTGAAGAGGGAGATGATTAGAAACTAGTGCTTCCCAGAGTTACCTTAATTGCCTTCTCCTCCTCCCAGTGGCTGGGCAATTGCTCCACATTTTGAGGACAGCTTTCTCTAATAGCATTTAATTAATGTGTTGATACCTTGCTATTTTACTGGCAAATCCATCCATTTTAAGGGTCCCAAGCCTGTTCAGAGTAGACTCATTCTCTTTTTAATTGAGAAAAGGAGAGCTTAGAATCTTTTATTGGAATATGGGGTGAGAACAGGGGATTTCAAGTCTGAAAGATATGAGAACCTCATTCCTTAGCATAATGACCAAGGAGCATAAAACAGTCCAGGAGCCACAACATAAAAGTAATGTCTATCAAGTGTGCAGTTAAGCATTACCTAAATATAATAAACTGCAGGCAACAGCATGCACCCAGCAACACACAGTAAGATTACTCCCTTATCCTTTTATATTACAGTATGACAAAACCACTTTCAGAAAGAAATTGGGGCTTCTTCACAGCACTTGCGAAGTTATTACAAGCTTAGCCCCAGCCACATGGGCTGCATCTACAAACACCAACTCTTTAAAATAAACTACATTTAAAACTCTCTGCCTTTCTACTTGACAAACAATCTGTGCAGTCAATGGTGACACACATTGGTTCCAGTCCCCATTCCTTTTTGTACCCTTATTTCATTTCTTATACTCTATTAAGAGACTTTAGAAGGAGTTATCCTGTGAAGTGAGAGAGAAAACATAGCCCCCAGTGCCAGTTAAGATGGTGGTGGAGTGTTGTAGGTATAGAGATAGGAAGGGATGCACATGATTTGTTTCTAAGGAAATGGTCCTTTAAAGCTTGGATAATTATACCACCCTAGCAATATGTAGAATAATTGCTCATTCTCATTTATTCTGCTCAAATAAGTATAACTTGATACTTGAAGCTCCTTTTTTGTAATATAGTAAATTACTTGCCTTCCCAGTTCATTGGGATGTTCTGCATCATACTAACTAGGCATTGCAATTCATTGTAGACTTAAAAAAGAGAGAAGAAATTAGTAAAAACAAGATACTATCATCAATTCAGAGAGAAAGAAGCCAGGTTGATGCAATATATACAAGTATTTTTTACTTCCTAATGAGACCTTTGTCCTAGAACACAGTTCTGCAAACTGCAAGCCTCAGGCCAAATACAGATTTCTGTTTGTTTGTTTGGGGTTTTTTTTTGTACTGATTTTATGTCATATTGGAACAACACCACACCCTTTGTTTTACTTATTGTCTGTGGCTGTTTTTGTACCACAGAGTAAAGTTGTTGTCTACATAGGTTATCTGGCCCACTAAACCTAAAATATTTACCATCTGGCCCTATACAGTAAAAGTGTGTGGATCCTAGAAGCCTCTGGCATGGGGCATATCTCTTCTAACACCACTCTGAGGCTCTGGCTACTTGTCTAGCTTAGAGATGTCAGTCACACCCTCCTTTTCTCCACAACCTCTTTAGGAACTCTGATCTATCCACTGATTGAAAGTGGCCAGAATTCAAAGAAAAAGAGGAAGGGAGTCAGGGTCCCAATATAAAAGCATACCTCCAGTGACTTAACTTCTTCCCAGTAGGCCCCACCTCTTAAAGTTTCTGCCACCCCCCCAAGAATGCCTCTGTTTGGATGTGAGGGGTCCCCCAAAAGTTCATGTGTGAGACAATGCAAGAAGATTCAAAGGAGAAGTTATTGAGTTTTGAGAGCCTTAACCCAATCAGTGAAATGATCCTCTGATGGAATTCACTGAGTGGTAACTGAAGGTGGGTAGGGTGTGGCTGGAGGAGGCAGATCCCTGGGGTTGTGCCATTGCACATATATTTTGTATCTGGAGAGTGGAGTCTGTCTGCTTCCTGATCACCATGTGAGCTGCTTCCCTCCACCACATTCTTCAACCATGACATGTAGTGTCACTTCAAGCCCCAAGGAATGGAGCCTGCTGTCTATGGACTGAGACCTCTGACATGGTGTGTGCCTAAATAAAAAAAATTTCCTCCTCTACAATTGTTCTTGCGGGGTCTTTTAGTCACAGCAGAGAAAATGTTGACTAAAACAGCCACAGGCTGGCAACGAAGACTTTAACAAGTGAACTTTTGGAGGGCATGAAAAAACAATAGCAGCCTGTCGGATACCACAGGTATTATAGCTAACCTCGTAACTATTTATAGAAAGGAACACCAATTGGATGGACCAGGACTGTTCTAAACAAAGAAAGCATTAAAAACTTAAAACTAGTATTCATTTTGAGGATTTTCTTTAAAATAAAGCTAATATATTTTTTTTCAGAATGGACCAAAGGTATAGGCAACCACTTAAACCAAAGAAGTCTATCGATCACTGCATTACAATCACCTTGTAGAGGGGTGCATTTAAAAAGTAGATATCTGATCCTGGCACAGTAGTTCAAACTTGTTTTTATAGCTACTCGGGAGGCTGAAGGAGGAACACCTCTTGAGCCCAGAATTGCAAGGCCAACCTGAGCAACAGAGCAAGATTCTGTCTGGAAAGGAAGGAAAGATGGAAGAAAGGAAGCAGGAAGAAAGATGGATGACTTCTGGGCTTCCTCTTGTTCTGTTGATTCAAAGTCTTTGTTGATGAGGCCCAGGAATCTGCAATAATAGCAAGCTTTTCTGGAGACCATAAAGCTCCCTAAACTTGAGAACCATTGACATGAAGTGCCACCATCAAAGATTCATTGGTTTGGGGCTTTGGCCCTTTTAAAAATATAAATATTTCTAGAATTAAAATGTGAAATTAATGAGTATTAGCTCATTCGTAGCCAGCTTTACAATATCATAGTTCATGGAAGGCATGATTAGAATATAGAGAGAATGATGGGGTTGTGGTTTAAATATGAGGTTTCCCCCCAAAGCTTCTGTGTTAATGCAGGAATATTCAGAGGTAAATGATTAGATTATAACTGCCATAACCTAATTGGTTCATCCTAGTTTGATGGACTAAGTGGTAACTATAGGCAGGTGGGGCATGGCTGGAGGAAATGGATCACTGGGGGTGTGCACTAGAAGTGTGCATCTTCCTTTCAACCATACTCTTCCACAATGATAGCCTCTCTGGGCCCCCAAGGGCCTAGAACAATGGAGTCAGCCAACCATGGGTTATATCTCTGAAACCATGAACTCAAAATACACTTTTCTTCCTCTAAATTATTCTTGTCAGGTGTTTTGGTTACAGCAAGGAAAGCCTAACTAACACAAATGGGATTGTGAAAGTCCTGGCCTCTGGTAGAGGTATCAAAAGGAGAAGGAGGAGAGAGCTTTACTTTAAAATTTTCCCACAAGTCTATTTTGCCTACAAGTAGTAGATAGGCTCAGGTTGAAACTCTTGGGTATATGGTATCATTTCATCAGAAGTTGCACTTGACTTTCACTCATGCCTGAGAGGCAGGCACACTATCAAACATGATTGTAATCTTTGCTGTATGTGTAGACAGAGAAGGGACCTTCCTAGGTACAGCTGGCCTACCTGGTCCTTGAGAACAGTGTAGCCCAATTTTGAGTGGGAAGCTGGTTACTCTCCTTTGCAGGCATTTATCAGGCAACAGTGGCAGGAATCTACCACACAGAGCTCAGAACTGTCCTTCCCTAGGCAAAATGGTGACCATTGCTGGAAAAATCCCCAGCCCTATTATTGTTCCTGTCTTTCCCATTGCTGAATTAAACAAAAATCATTAGGTTTGTGGGGAACAAGTTTCCTTTCTTGTTAAATGCTATAAATCCAAGCCTTGTGGGCAGCTCTAGCTGATTATCAGGATTTTCAAATTGACTCTTGCACTGTGTAGAAGGAACTTAATTCCGTATCTAATTTTAATCTGCATCCCATGGTCAGGTGTGTTGTGTTAAAGCATTTGTTAACATTTAAAGAGGGGGGAGCTGATTATATTGATCCCTCTTGTGTAAATTGGCCAAGGTGATCAATTTTGGGTTGTAAACTTTTGATGTTTAAATGCATTACCTTAATACCATTTAAGCAGAGTCAATTGTCAACCGTATTAACCCATAGTGTACAGTCTGGATTTGGATGTAATTCAACATTCCAGAATGGTAACATGAGGAGGGAAGTTTAGCAATTTGCAAGCAAAATAGGTTTGCCTTTCTCTTACAAGCTATTTCCAGGGTGTGCTACCAAAACAGGCAATCATAGGGTCTTTGGCATAGGTATAGACTGTGTCACCAAGAATCCATTCTTCCCTCCTCATCACATCTTAACTGCAATCATTGGAGAATAACCATATTTGTATGAAGTTAGCAATCAGACTGTTAGTATACAGATAGAGAAAGATTTATGCTGGCATGTATTCTTGCAAACCAGCAAGAGGTACACACAAAGGCAAAGAATTATCAGTGTGAAGATACTGACTCAAAGAAGCTACATTATTTCTATAGCCTGGGAGATATTTTATAGACACAGGCTGCTTTGACGGAGCAGCAACAAAATCACCAACAAATTAACTCTTTTCAAAAAGCTTTTTTTGGGGGGTTGGGGATGTGGCTCATGGGTAAAGTGTTTGCCTAGCATGAATGAGAGCCTGAGTTCAATCCCCAGCTCTGCCATAAATAAATAAATACATACATACATACATACATAAATAAATAATTAAAAGCTTTCTTTGCTCATGTGATAGATTCTTTCTATAAGGAAGAACTTGATTAAATGCTATATTGGTTAAGATTAGGTACAGGGGCTGGGGATGTGGCTCAAGCAGTAGCGCGCTCGCCCGGCACTCATGCGGCCCGGGTTCGATCCTCAGCACCACATACAAAATAAAAAGATGTTGTGTCAGCCGAAAACTAAAAAATAAACATTAAAAAATTCTCTCTCTCTCTCTCTCTCTCTCTCTTTAAAAAAAAAAAAAGATTAGGTACAGTTGGGAATGAAAGGAAATTCAAATTAACAGTGACTTAAACTCATACAATGTAATCCTGTTACAGTGAAAAATCTAGAGGTTAACCATCCAGTTTCTTATATTTGCCAGGGACATTGTCTCCATCATTACTGGGATGTGTTTCATTCTTATGAACCAAGATGATTGCTTCAACTCTGAGCAACATTTTCCTTTAAGGACACTGCAGATGTCATATGGGAAACTTTCACTATATACATCAGTGGCAGAACTTAGGTATGTGATTTTACTGATGCACAAAGGAGGTTGGGAAATGTAGTATTAAGCATGTGTTTTGATAAAACTCATGATTTTATTACAAATGAAGAGAATAGGCATTGAGGGTCAACTGGCTATACCTGTCCTAAGTATAGTGTAGGTGATGAGGAAAAAAATAATTGAGTCAAATTTTTAAATTTTTCCTCCTGTATCATGTATGGACAATTCTGCTTCTCTGTGTTTCAATCTATCCAAAATGTTTCTGACAATCTAAACAAAATGGAAATGCACGCAGAATGAGTCCATAGGAGGGGAAGAGTCACATATAATATCAGTGTTTCTCTCCTACATGGTTTCCACATATTTGTTTTCATTTGCTCATTTATATGGTATACTGTGGGCATCAGCACTGTCTCATCTTTAATCTGGTAAGCTAACAATGTGATTTTTTTTCAATCCAGTTGCAACTTTCATTTAAGTATACTAGTTGAGTTGCTAATGTTTTAAAATAAAAATAACTTATGATTTAGAATATTCCACAAGACACATACCTACCCACCTATCTATTCTATTTCCATTCCTAATGCCCTGGTTTCCCATGAGAAGTCTCATGGACATTTGAAGCCTCCGGGCATCCCTAAACTATGTGATCAGGGTCCAATACCCAGTCCTGGGGTCACTGTGTTGCCTTAGAATGAAAGGCAGTCTTTTCTTTAGGAATCCTTTATTAGGAACAGAGAATTCTCATCTGTTTAGAAAAGTTTGTTGAACACATTTTAGAAGGGAAGAAATCTTCAATAAAGATGATTCTCAACCTGTGGATTAGCTGTGCTTAATGATTCATCCCAGACAGGCTTTGCACAACTCTCTATTTTACGCTTCCTGGCTGTGTCTTTGACTGCCCATCTATGTGCACTGAGGGAATGCAAATTTAAGTTTAACAGGAGCCCAAGCAAAATATAATTGAGAAGGTAACTTTCCCCAAAATAATATACAAGGTAAAATAGACATGATTTAAAAATTATCAGTATCACATTCATTGATGTGGATAATCAAGAAATGACTATACAGTAAAGCCTCATTATTTTGGGCCCCAGTAATTCAGAATTTGTGATTAAATTTCTGCCCAGTTCCTGTTCAAATTACCATTGCACTATCTCTGAATGAATGGTTAGCTAAGCAAAGTAATAGTGTAAACAAGATTGCAAAGGGGCATGTTTAACTGAGGAGGGATCGATCTCTTTTTAAAGGCTTTGACACATTAATTATTTGCATGCAAATGAGGGCTGTTCATTACAAATAAGTCTTATCTAGTCATTAAAAATCTTCTAGAAGGACTTAATTTGGAAGCATTTTCTTACCAGTTAGTTTGTTACAATGTATTATCGCAAATAATATAACTATCTATTTTTTTAAGAGAGAGAGAGACAGAGAGTGAGAGAGAGAAAATTTTAATATTTATTTTTTTTAGTTTTCAGTGGGTGGACACAACATCTTTGTTTGTATGTGGTGCTGAGGATCGAACCTGGGCCACACGCATGCCAGGCGAGCGCGCTACTGCTTGAGCCACATCCCCAGTCCTCTATTTTTTTAAAATATAAAACTTAGACCCTTCACAAATTAAGAAGTTTGCCCTTATTTGGCCCGTGTCACTGAGGTTTCGCTGTAAGTGTGGAGAACTATTTAGCTATCCATAAACTGAAACTAACCCATTTATAGAGTAGTGAATAATTCTGCAAATAGGTTAACCAGCCCTGTCCACATGTAGAAAAGCATTCAGGATAATATAAAACTACCTGAAATATTTTCAGGCACTGGATGAGCTCAATGAAGACACTAGTTAGGTATTTCAGCTTTGATTTTATTCTAGTTATTTCAAGTCACAAGAAATGATCTTAAAAGTATTCAATGAAACTGGGTGCAATGTCGCAAACCTGTAACCCCAGCTACCCAGGAGGCTGAGGCAGAAGGATCACAAATTTGAGGCCAGACTCAGCAACTTAGAGCCTGTAACAAAATATAAAATAAAAATGATGTAGCTCAGTGGTAGAGTGGCCCTGGGTTCAAGTCCCAGCACTGGAAAAGAAAATAGTAGTATTAAATTCACACTGAAAAATTTTCTTTGTTTTTATAGTCAACCCAGTTGCAAATTTGAATAACTAGATATGTTTAAAACAAATAAAAGTAACCAAATAGCATTCATAATACATTAAATATTAGTGGTATTTTTGGTAAAGTGGATCTTGTGACCCAGTTAATTTCTTTGTAATTAAAGCCCTGGGCTGGTGTTGTGGCTCAGAGCTAGAACACTCACCTAGCATGCGTGAGGCACTGGGTTCGATCCTCAGCACCACACACAAAAAATAAATAAATAAAAATAAAAGTATTGTAATTAAAGTCACAAATCTTTAATCTGGAGCTGGAGAAGCTGTATATTATTTTGAAGAGCAGAAGACAACATGGTCCAAACCCAGTTTTTCTACTTTTAATGTAAGCATTCTTAATTCAGTCTCCTCACTTTTAAAATGGAGAATATATTCCCTACCTCAAAAAGTAAGGGTTTAGCTGGTGGCACAGGCCTATAATCCCAGTGGCTTGGTTGAGGCAGGACAATCGTGAGTTTAAAGTCAGCCTCAGCAAAATCGGGGAGCTAAACAACTCAGTGAGACCCTGTCCCTAAATAAAATGCAAAATAAGGCTGGGAATGTGGCTCAGTGGTCAAGTGCCTGTGAATTCAATCCCTGGTACCGCCCCCGCCAAACAGAGTAAGGATTTAGCAAAGTACCTGGCAAATATTTTCATTATAGCTGTTATTAATATTTGTGACAATGTCCACTGAAATTATGCAGCAAGAGAATAAAACTAAATAACTTTAAAAAGGATGCATAGTCCTATCAGTTTTGAGTT
This sequence comes from Callospermophilus lateralis, assembly GCF_048772815.1. Taxonomy (NCBI): domain Eukaryota; kingdom Metazoa; phylum Chordata; class Mammalia; order Rodentia; family Sciuridae; genus Callospermophilus; species Callospermophilus lateralis. The sequence goes on from NC_135325.1 coordinate 71,962,746, forward strand.
GCAGCAAGCTCAGCCAATGAGGTTCCCCAGTCATTGGCCTTTAGCCACAGCACAGTGTTTAAACCTCAGTTAACCTTTTTATGCATTGACACTACTTGAAAACCCATTATGAACTGTGTGTGAGTGTAACTGAAAAGGTCACTGTGGGATCAATAGTACCTTCCAAACTAAGCACATATGAAGTCTGTACTCTGATTAGTGAGTGTGGCCACTATCCAAATTGCCTGCCACCTAGACTCTCCATATGCCATGACATATTGTACACACATAAGAAATTCCCAGGCTCAAGGCATTTCAATGGTTTTAAAGACATACTCATAGATCACAATTGCCCAAAGAAAAGCTAGAAAAATACATAGCAACTGTATTATAGAACAAAATTACAAAGTGGCTAAAATTCTGTCTAGAATCAGCCAACAAAACACATTCTTTTTGGCTCTTACAGAATGGCAAACCTTTCAAAAAGGAGTATTTTTATTCCACCTCAGCATCTTAATCTGAGAACACTGTCTCAACTATTCACCAATCTCTCTTCTTAGAAATATTTATTGTAGCATTACCAATAGGGCCAAATGCAGATGTATATGAGGAACTGAAAGAATGAGACTCTATCCATACAAATTAACAAATAGAATTCTTCCAATGAGAAAGAATAAAACTAGAAGCTGCATTCACTAGTGTATACATCTATATGTTGTTAGGGATGTCACAAGGGATTTGATGGACATAGTCAAGTGTGAATATTTGGGTATGATTTAATTGTTAAAGAGAATGAAATCAAAGCTATTCTTCTAAGGGCATCCCTCTCCTTTACCTCCATTACATTAATGCTGTCTTGGGTGGCAGAGAAAGAGACAGAATTACATCCAGGAAACAGTATTGCATATAACTACAGTCATACTCAAAGATGTGTGACTACACAGCAACATCCTCTATCTTCTATGCTGCAACTGGAATAAGAAAATTTGTGAACCATTATATGCAGTGCAAGGCATCGGCTGCTCAGGCTTTGCCCTGCTAAAAGCTCTTTGTTGCAGTCTGCTTTCTTACTCTCCCTTCCATTGCCACCTCCAACTCCTTCAAATACAGGAACCTTGTACCTGGGGATGACTTTTAGGATTTTTAAAAAATTAGCAATCAAGAGTATTTAAAAACTCATTCTTCTCCTTTTTTTAATTCCTCTTTTCTTGTGATGGACCGCATGACTAGGAGATGTGTGGACGATTTCACATTTGCCTGACAGCTTGTATCATATCAAAGTAAGGAAGTTTGGTACAAAAAATATGAAAGTTTGTCTTAGGAAAATGCTGAAGCACAAGCACAGACATGGAGAGGCATCCCCACCTATCCAGCAAGGTCATGTAATCACTGAGTAATAATGAGGAAGTATACCTATAGGAGTCTAAGTTGCTCCACTTATGAGATGAGTTAGATAACAGTAATCTCCCTCTTTATTAATGTGTATTTAAGGCTATTAAGTTAGTGCTTTTTAAAGTTGGTTAAGGAAATGCTAAGTAGTAGTAGTACAGACAAATTTACTTAAAGTAATGAATAATGGAATCTGTGTTTCATTTATCATTTCTGGCAAAGCAAGTATATCAGAGGAAGCCAGTCATTTTTTTCAGATTTCATGGCAAATTTGCAATTCAGAAATAATTCTTTAGGTTTTTCATGCCTTCTTGCCCAATTTATCATTGACTGTTAAGATTGGTGCCTGTTTGTTGGTTTTATGTCTGTTCTTCAGCAATTTATTGAATTACTGGTAAATAAAAGGGTACCTTCATGAAACATTGTGGACCTAAAAGATTAGAGTAAGTGATGGAATACATGCTGTTAATTCAATCTGGAACTATAATTAGAAGTATCACAATGGGAACCCCCAAGTTTGAATAGAACCAAATTTAATATTTGAGCTTTCAGAATATACATTTAGTCTTCAATCTGTGCATGCTTGTCTAAGGCTCTGGTACTCAGGCACTAATCCTAACTCAGCTTTCTGCTTTTCCCTTTGGGTAAAAGATCCAATGGAGAGGAATGTATTCTTCTCACTTGAATATTTATGGATGGATTATTGCATTGCAGGATAAGGAAGCACTCAAATGAGGACATAGATCACCATCACAAATTATTTTTCAAAATAGTTTGGTTCAGAGTTTGGTTTGGGTTTGGGTCTGTCTACTTTAATCAATATCACTCCTACATCTTATAAAAAATATGTGTATATACAAGTATGTGCATATAGTTGTATATATAAAACATTGAGGCACACCATAATACTTATAAAATATTAAAACTATAAAGAATAATGATACAATGAGCATGTGTTTCTACTACTACCCAATTTAAAATAAAAAATATTACCATCAACTTCAAAGTCTCCTGAATGCCCCTCTCCAATCCTGTCTGTCTCCCTCAAAGGTAATCACTACTTTGAAATATGTCTTTATCATTCCCTTGCATTTCTTAACATTTTGTTTGGTTGTATGGCTTTGAACTTAATTTTAAGAAAAATAGAATGTATGTCCTTCCACTTATTTTTAATGCAATATTCTAAGAAGTGAAGCTGTACTTTTCTAATTTTCACTGCTATCTAGTTCTAAGGACAAAAAAATAACTTGTTGATCCATTTCACTGTTGATGGACCTTTGGTTTATTCCAGTTTGGGGATAATTAGTACAGTAGTACTATAAACATTCTTGTCGATGTCTCTAACTGTGTTTTGTTACCCATTTCACTATCTTTTTTTTAAAGTGTATGTGCAAGTAAAATCTGGATACAAATCCTTTGTTCAATGTATGTTACAAATATCTTCTTCCAAATTACAGTTTTTCATTTTATTCTTTTTTTAATATTTTATTTTTTAGTTGTAGTTGGACACATATTTTTATTTTATTTTTATGTGGTGCTGAGGATAGAACCCAGGGCCTTGCACATGCTAGGTGAGCGATCTACTGCTGAGCCACAACACCAGCCCTTCATTTTATTCTTTATAGTGAACTTGGTGAACAGGAGTTTTTGCTTTATTTTAGTGGTATCCTAGTTCATTTAACATTTCTGTAATAGAAATGGGTACACAGATAGGGTACTTTATACTCAACAAAAATTTATTTGACTTGTGGTTTGGGAGGCTGGGTCGCCTAAGATGATAGAGCTGCATCCAGTGAGGACCTTCTTTGTACATCACAGCATGGCAGAAGGCATAACATGGTGGGGGCAAAGTCATCCTTTATTTTTGCTTTAATCTGCATTCCAATATTTGTAAAACATTTTTTAACAAGTACTTTTTCTAAATGCTTATTATTCTATCTTTAAACAGACACATTCAGACACACTCCTATATTTTTTGTTCCATGCTTGAGATTGAATCCAGGGCCTTGCCCATGCTAGGAAAGCACTGGACCACTGAGCTTCATTCCAGTTGAACTTGTCCTTCATAAAGACCCCAATCTTGCAATAATGAATACACTCCCATAATAATGGTATTCATTCATTCATAAGGCTGCTCTCCTGACCTAATCACCTCCTAAAGGTCCTACCTTTCAACGTTGTTGCATTGAGGATTAAGTTTCCAACATGTGAACTTTGAGGAACACATTCAAACTATAGCAAATGGAGTTGGATTTCAACCATTTTTCTTTCTCTATAGTTTGTGCTTCCTATATCTTTCTACCCTGGAGGAATAAAAATATTCTCCTACAAGTGCCTTTGAAAGTAGTTTTTTACCTTTTACACTTGGGTGTCCAGTCCATTGAGAAGGATTTTGAATATAAGTAATTGATGCTAATTAGCTACCCCAAAAATTAGTGGATTAAAAAAAATATTACCTTTCATGAATGTGGGGGTTGACATGTTCTCACTTGCGGTCCCTCATACAGTTACCATCAATGATAATTGAGTCTGGAGTCATCTGAAGAATTCTTCATTCATGTATGTAACTGGCTTGGGTTTCTTCACAGAATGGTAGTCTCATAGTAGTTAAATTTACAGGACTGCTCCCTTACCCCAGGGCAAATAGTCCAAGAGATCAAAAGTGGAAGCTGTTGGGTTTTAAAGGCCCAAGCCAGAAAGTGACACATATTTCGTTGTTCTGCCATATCTATTATTCAGAACAATCACAAAACTCACCCACTTTCAATGGAGAAAATATACTATACCTCTCAAAAGGGGAGTTTCAAAGAATTTGAGACCATCTTTAACTCACCAGGGTATTCAAATTTATTATTTCCTATATGGATAAGCAATTGACTCGCTGAAACCCACATAGGGTCACTCCCAACTACTTTAAATTTAATTTTCAGGAAAGAATTTTACCTCTTCACACAATACTGTTTCAAGGCAGGCAATTTCCTTTAGAGCCCCTAAATGTAGGAAGGAAGAGTGTCCTTATTTCTAGCTCACCTTTACCCTAAGGACATAGCTTTTGGGGTCCTAGTTTTATGTGACAGTGGGGGTCTTATTGTAGATTCCCCATTTGGCTACCGCCATACCACCCTGAACACGCCCAATCTCGTCAGATTCCCCATTGGGTTGTCCCTAGTCTTTATTTCTTGTTCCCCATACTTAAAAGGTCAATAAACAAACCTGAAACTTCAAGCTCATTATTTGGAAAATGCCCTCAAGGCAAAAATTAGCTTACTTTTCTGGGTTTCTGCTTTCATTTTGTTTCTTACTTCCTCCTTATTTTATTGACAACTCACTTATGCATTAAGCACACACACATGAACACACACAAATATTATTGAGCAAAATCAAAAACAAATGCCAGTGTTGGGGAAAGGACAAAGAGTGAAGGAAATAAGAGAATAACAAGGGAAATTCTGTGTGCCAAGGGTATGGAATTCAATGACAGTTGTCATTGTGTCTTTATCATTGCAATGCATTCATTTCATTTATATTGGTTTGGGTTTTACATGTTATTATTAGAGAAGGTGAGATTTCTATAGCTTAGGTCTGAAGATCACACTGCATCTAGGAAGATAGTGAATCATTATTATCTTGATGAGTTTACAAATAGCATTCTGCTAATCGATTCATACTTCCATCTCTTTCATCAGGTTCAGATCTTCACATTTACCTGGCAATTATGATTGGAAAACATGTGCATTTACAGAAATGCTGCTACATTAAGTATGTTTTCCAATCATAATTGCCAGGTAAATGTGAAGATCTGAACCTGATGAAAGAGATGGATAGATGAGATTTCATGGCGATCTGAAAGGGTGGTGCTTTGTGTTATATTTTTGTTTGTTTCATTTGGGGACTTTTTTATTTGTTCTAAAAGGAAAACCATTAAATTGTATGCTTCAAAGAAAGTTTTATTAGCAAGTAAGGCTTTAAAACACAACTCTGGACCTCATCCCATACTTGAGCTTTCGATAAGGTGATATGACATAGCAGTCAACAATAAGCTGTCTAAAGTTACTTTCCAGCTCTGCCATTGCATAGATATATACTTCTTGTCAGGCCACATAATCCCTCAACTTTAGTTGCCTCATCTGAAAATGGGTATAAGTGAGTACTAATGAGATATCACATGTCAATTATAACTTAGCACGATGTCTGACACTTAAGCACATAGATGTTGATTGCAATTATTGTTGCTCTTATGGTAATTATTAATAACATGAAGTTAAGTCCCCAAAATGATAGCATAAAATTTGGAATATTTGCTAAATGCAATGCTTAGTTGCTAAGAGAAAGGAAAATCAATATTGTTTTTTCATATTAAGATGACCATTGGACCTAAGTTAATTTAAAAAAAATCACATCAAAAGATTTGTGGCAGATTTCCTGCATCTTTCAATAAAGACTACAATAAGTCCTTTACTTCTCAAAAGGAAATGATCTAGTCTTCTATGAATAGTGTTTGTGAACAGAAAATATTTCAAAGTTTTCTCTGAAATATGACTGTATTCTATCTAAGTTTGAATAGCAATGTCCACAGCAAAGCAAGGTGACAGGAACTGAAAAGAGTCCAATATGTTTAAATGCCTTTTGTCATCATTTTTATTTGATCAAGAAAGTGTTGTCTGAGCTGGCTTTTTCAGTGTGCAGTTGCACTTGCAGTTTTATTTATTAATGATCAACAATAGCCTCCATAATTTGGATGTAATGGTTAAACAATTACCTATTGCATTTGAATTGAAAAAAGAAGAAGGAAAGTCATTTAATTGCTAGTAATTTTTCCTCATTACACAAAAGCCCTTCCTTACTGCTCAGTAACATAATAATAACAGCCAGATAAAACAGTGATTTGGCACTCAATAACTCGTTTCCCTTCTTAATAGCCAAACTATAAATCCCAAATGGCCTCATATAGCATAGAAGCCATAGGGCTGAAAAGAACATATTTTCAATATTTTTTAAGAAAAAAAAAGAGATCTTGCTAAGAGTTGAAAATAAGAGTGCTCTTTCTTCCAGTTCCTTTGTCTTTGTAATCCTGCAGTCCTACAGATCAACACAAAACTATGCTCCTTTTCTCCTCAACTTCAATACTTATACACACAGCAACATGGTGATTTTCTTACTGTATTCTCAGAAATGACTTGCTGCAATGACAGATTTAGGTAAATAATTCTGTCTTTCTAAGAGAAAGAAAAACATATGATACGCATTAATCTTATTCTGTGGTTTAACTCCCAGCTTCCCCAGAGCTACTCACGAAGGACTAGCATGGGTCTAATAGAGAAATCTTGGGTATTAGGAGGGTCACACATTTTATGGCAGCTTCCTTGTAAACTAAATCCAAGTAATTTATTCATGATGGTATCTATTTCAGTTGTAAAGAGACAGAATGAAAAAAAATACAGTCGAACAGTGATTTGAAAACAGAAATGCTTGGGCTTTGCTCCCAGCCTTAATGGCAACTGCCTCTATAGCCTCCGTGCATCCCAGAAGACTACTCCAAAGATTAATTAGCTTCTTAAATGGTTCAAATGTAAAAATGTGCTAAATAAACATATGAAAGATTGAACTTCTGAGAGGGAAAAAAGACCTAAGTTGGGGAGGGGGTTGGAGAATGGTCACAGAATAATAGATTGTTTAATGTTTTTCATTCTTATTTTAGAACAATAGAAAGAAAATATCCCTAAGGGGTATATTGCTTTATATAAGCTGAAAGAGGGGGGAGAAAAAGGTTAAAAAATCATCAGAAGCTAATAGAATACTGTGATCCATATCCAGAGACTAGAAGAGGGAGGCTGAGTGAAGATGAGGATGAACTATATAATAATGTAATTCAAGGCTTTGTGGGTAGGAAAAAAATAGCGAATCTTTCAAGAAAGAAAATAGGACACTGATCTTAGGAGGCAGAGAGCATTGTGGTACAAAAAGCAAGAGATGAGACTAGATAATTAGATAGACTTGTCCCGAGGAAATAAATCAAGAGGAAGAGGAGGTGGGTAATATTAATATTGTAGGTAGGTGGACACTGTAATACCACGCCAGTGTTACTGAACCAAAACACAGGCGCTGAGACCTGATGTAATCAAAACTGCAGGGAATGATTGAAAATGAGAGAGAAAATTTATAGCAGTAAGATAATAAGCAAGTCATAAAGTGTAACTTATCAGGTTGAATAAAGAAAAATACACAGTAAAATGCAGAGGAGGTGGACAGTGAGAATATGATCCAGAATGCAGTTTCAGTCAGGTATTGGAATATGAAGGAAGAGAGAAATGGAACCATAACACAAAAGAAAGAAAATAAGATGATACTAAAGTGAGGGGCAGGACCTTACAGGAAGAGATTTGTAGCATAATAAGATCAAATATGGAACTTTGACATGCATGCTATCTAGAACTTCAATAAAGAAAGAGTTTAAAAGCAGGAACAGAACAATATTGGTACATACATTGAACCCAGTATCTTTTCCTCATAATTATCCTGCATGTCCAGTTTGCATTTGCTTCTGTAGAATGAATGTAGACACCTGCTCAGATCATTGTGTTATCATATTAGCCTGTCATCCAAGAAAATCACAGTCAGAGCTTGCATCCCCCGTTAAGAGGTCCAAATGCCATTATTCCCCATTATTTCCTTTCAGGCCAGCGATTCTGCTCAGCAACTTTGCTTGTGCTCTCATCAGTCAAGACCTTTGGGAAACCCGCTTCATGGGCGTCAACCATTTAACTCTGGAGCTTTTTAAATTTTTTGACAGGAGTTTTTTTAAAAGTTAAAACCTTGCTATGAGCTTTTCTTTGCTTATCTTTATTTTACACAAAGTTGCACCCAAAATGCTTACAGAGCATTTCTTGAAACCCAGACTACAAATTATTGGTGATTTAGCTAGTTACCTCTTCTGAATAGGCCAGATAAAAGCCATAAAGCTTAATTATGTAATAAAGTTTCCTTCTAAATATCAAAGTCCCTAAGAGAACAATCATTTGCAGTATCCAGACCAAGATTTTGTGTGAAAGATCACCGAGTATCCCACACAGGTTTAAGGCACAGACCGCTACTGCTTAATGGTTGCACCTCCAGCCTTGCCTCAGTTACTTAACCCTCTGCCTGCTCTGCTTTATGTCACCCACACTAATTGATCCACAAAAGGTAGAGGAACCTTGGGTTTAGAATGAAACTCCCTCTTTATATGTTGCCTTAATCATTCTTGAATTCTTTAGTCCAAAATAAGGACAGTAGCCCCACCCACAAATTACCCCAACTAGCCACTCAAGATTGACCCATTTTTCTATTGAAACAACTTGTTTGATACACTGGCTTGTAATTATTATTATTCCTAATAACTTCAGTACAAAAGTCCGTGCTCATTGCATAAAAAAATATATAGAAAACACACACAAAAAAGGCAATAGAGACAGAAACTTGAGTAAACATTTCTCCATAGAAGAAACACAAATGGCCAACAAGCACCCAAAAATGTTGACATCACTAATTATTAGAAAAATGCAAATCAGTTGGGCATCATGGTGCATGCCTGAAATTCCAGCTACTTGAGAGGATAAGAAGGAGAATTATAAGTTCCAAGCCAGCCTGAATAACTTAGTTAGACCTGTCTCAAAATATAAATAAAAATGAAAGAAAAGGTCTGAGAATGTAGCTCAGTGGAATAGTGGCCCTGGGTTCCATAAAAACAAACATAGGAAATAACAAGCGTTGGCAGAGATGTGGAACAAACAAAACCCTTGTGCACTGTTGGTGGGAATACAAACTGGTACAGCCAATGTGAAAATAATACAAAGCTTCCTCAAAAAATTAAAATTAGAATTACCATATGATTAAGTAATCCCGTCTCTGGGTGTATATCCAAAAACTTGAAAGCAGGATCTCAAAGAGATAATTGCACACCTGTGTTCATTACAATTATATTCACAATAGCCAAGAGGTAAGAAAGCAACCTGAATGTCCATAAACAGATGAATGGAAAGAAGAAAATGTAGTAGATACATGCAATGGAATGTAATTCTGTCTTAAAAAGAGAACGAAATCCTGTCACATGTCACAACATGGATGAACTTTGAGGACATTGTACTAAGTGAAATAAACCAGTAACAAAAAGACAAATACTGTATAATTCCACTACTATACAGTGTCAAGATTAGTCAAACTTATAGAAGGTAGCTGCCAGGGATTTGGGAGAGGGAAAAGGAGAAATGTCATTCAATGGGAATAGTTTCAAAGTTCTAGAGATTTGTACTAAATCATATACTTAAAAATGACAGTACTAAATCATATATTTAAAAATGGTTAAGATAGTGAATTTTATTTATGCATTTTTTACCACAATTAAAAGTCTAGAGAATTTAGATGCAGCAGTAGTAGCTTGAAAAGCACTCTATATATTGAAGCTTACTAACTTGCTAGGCCTGGAACGTTGTCATGGTATGAATGAGCCTGGGGTTGGTCTATTGGAGGATAGCAGACTACATCTTAGCAGACAGCTAATCAGACATCATATAACTAACCAGGGACCAAACAGCCATTCAGCCACCAGCCAACCTGGTATCCAATCTCAGACACAAGTAAGACCCACTACAAAAATCTACTGAGCCTGACCCAGGTCAGCACCATCTACTGAACACAGTCCAAAATGTTAATCTACTAATTCTTTAGCAAAATAATAGATTTTTATAAAAGGAAAACAAATCACTCATCACTCAATTTGTCAGAGAAAGCCAATGGTGAATTTACATAAATTGCATGTATGTGTGCAAATATATATATACACACCCATTTATACATTGGGAGTATATTCTTTCCTGGTCTGAAATGTATTTATCTGGTTTCATTTGTACCATTGTCATAATAGCATTCTGTCATTCATTCACATACTTTTTAAATTCTAATGCCTTGTTGTGGAGCATTAGGTTGTTTTCAATATTATATTAAAAATGATGTTGATGAGCACTTTGTGGATATATATGTTACACAGTCATGATTATTGTCTTAGGATGAATTCTTAGGCATGGGACATCTGAGTTAAAAGTATGCAATATAAATTATTCAGAAGTCTTAAAAGCATGAATTAAATTCTCTTTAAAAGAGAAGGTGAGCTGGGCATGGTGGCACATGCCTGTAATCCCAGCAGCTTGGAAGGCTGACACAGGAGGATCACAAGTTGAGTTCAAAGCCAGCCTCAGCAAAAGCAAGGAATTATAGGGCTGGGGATGTGGCTCAAGTGGTAGGGAGCTCGCCTGGCATGCGTTTGCGGCCCAGGTTCGATCCTTAGCACCACATACAAACAAAGACGTTGTGTCCGCTGAAAACTGAAAAATAAATATTAAAAAATTCTCTCTCTCTCTTAAAAAAAAGCAAGGCACTAAGCAACTCACTGAGACCCTGTCTCTAAATAGGGCTGGGGATGTGCTCATTGGTCAAGTGTCCCTGAGATTAATCCTCAGTACCAAAAAGAGAGGGAGGAGTCAATTTTCTTTTCACATCCAGTCACTAAGTTACACATTTTTCAAATCCAGCATTGTTGTACTGTAAAAATCATTTGATTAACCACGTTGGTGAACAAACCAAAAAAGACATCTCTAGGCAATGGGAACAGATATTAATGGGCAAGTTCTTATTATAGATGAGTGACACACAAATGCAACCCAAAGATAAAAAAAATCTACTGCTATAGTTTCAGAGTCTTCCTTGTCTATGAAATGTACCAAAATTTTTTAGTGCCTGTGGTGAAATGTAGCACACATTTCAGAGCATTAACAGACACTAAATGCTATAAGAACCACTAAATTACCTGTGCATAAATGCCTTCCAAATATTTAGTTCTATCCACACCCTTGAAGAAATTATATTAAGGTCTATTTATTGTTCCTCTCCATCTATTTTAAACGCCAGCCAGTCTATGAATGGTACATATCAGAAGGCTATTCAGCTGAAGACAATTATTAAAGTGGCATAAATCAACATTTTATTAAGAAAAACTTCATCATAGCTAAATATTTTGGACTTCAAGAAAGGAACTCTTTGTTCTTTTCAAATAAGGAACAAATAGATGTCTATTTCCTCTTACACCCTGCAATGCAAGTATGACCTAAGTCTCACATGTTTGCTTGGGTGGGGAAAAAGAGAAATATTTGTGGCGTTGGGGATGTAGCTCAATGGTAGAGCACTTGACTAGCATGTGTAAGACCTTGGGTTCAATCCCCCAGCACCACAAATACACATATACTCACACAAACAAAACACAAACCTTAATCAGAATAGAGCATTTAGCTTATGCCCAATATGATGAGTATAGACTAGACCATTTGAATAATATTCAATAATCAGTGAATTCTGGGTGACTAATATTTTTGGGGCATCTTCCATAAGCATGGAGTTTAGGGACTTACTCACCATCAATAATGGAGTTTTGACAGTTCTTGGCCATTCTCTGTAACTATTTCTTTAAGGTTTAGCAGAATTTTGAATCAGTGTGAAGCAACCAAGAAGTAGCCCTCTAGGTTGATCTCTGCATCTCAAATTATATAGGAGCTGCTTAGGAATAATTGTTTTTATTTTTATACATTTATTTTATTTATTTTATGTGGTGCTGAGGATCAAACCCAGTGACTCACATGTGCTAGGCAGGCACTCTACCACTGAGCCACAACCCCAGCCCCAGTAACTGTTTCTATAAAGTTAGAGAAGATTGGTAGTAAACTACTGTCCTTAAATATAAAGTTTCCTTTTCTGATTCCTGGAGAGTATATGAATTTGGGAGGAGAGGTCAGTCCATGTAACTAGGAGAGCATCTCCAACAATATCACAGTTGGTGTAAAAAGTCCCACCAAACCCCACGAAAACTCTCTCTACTGTTACTCCCTAAACAAAGCAAATAGTGGGAAAACATCTTAGGGAGTTCTAACAATGGAGCCAAGTCAGTGTGAAATTGAACACTGAGAACAAATTTTAAAAGACGCTGTCATTGTATTTTGGCAATTGTTAAAAATAATTTTACTCCTTTTGGTAGTGGCCACTGGGATCAGGAACTTGTTTTCCCCTGCCACCACTGCCACCACCCCCATGCCTTGAACTGTAAACAAAAGCTTGTTAATGTAGCACTGGGAAGGTGGTTTTGACTCTCTCAAAAATAGGAGCATTATTTCTTTCTCTTTCATTTGTAAAGCTCTGTGTGAGTTTGCAGACAGCACTGACAGTGCTGGTGAGAGAAATGGTTCAAATACCCTGTTGGTCTAGACTTGACATAAGCCTACATGTGTGCATTTACTCATGCATGCATGTGCACACACACACAATTACTGGCAATGGGTTCAAGTAAACATTTCTTCTCACAATATATTTTAGAAAAAAAATTTCAAGAGACATTTATGGTTTTAGCATTTATACTTCAAATGTGATATTTAGCAAGACACAAAAACCTCTCTTGCTCTTGAATTCTCTCTCACTCTCTTGCTTTCTCCCTCTCTCCCTCTCTCCTTAAAAGAAATTTAAGTTTAAAAGTTTATCTGGCTTATAACCTAGACAGGGTAGATTTAGGGTATTCCAAATCTAAGATCTATGATTTAATTCTATCTCCCCTACCATCCAAATGTGTTTTCAATGTTTTCTTTTTAACCAAAGTTTTGGTTTTTATCTTTCGGTTTTATTATCTTTCAGTTTCTCACTTGAGGAATGTTGGTCTTGGACATCCCTGAGATGTATTATTTGTAGATATGGAAAATAGAATGAGGTTGTGGGCAAGCAAATCTTTCAAGCACATAAATGGAAATGAAAGTACAAGAGCACAGTAATTAACACAGATGAAAATAGTTTGTATTCTTCCCTAGAATTCTTTTGGGTGATAAATTACCTTAGCTGGAAACTATATTTTCAAGTTGTAAATCTTCATATGAGTAATGACTTCCCCATATCTTGTAATGAAATTAGAGAACAAATATTAAGATGTAGTCTTTATTTATCTGTAAAATTATAATACCAGAGCAACAGCATTAACCTGCACATGAAATTAGGACCACAAGTTATTACTTGATGGCCATTTCCCCACTAAAGTACATAGGAAGTAGTGAGTAGATAGAAATGCAGGATAACTACAATTCACAGTCCTATAACTTATCAAGTGATTAAAAGATTTCCCTTGAAGAGAACAATTTATGCTGGAAGTATTTATTTTAGTTTGAAAATTTTTAATATATTGAAAATTAAGTTGACTGAAAAGGAAAATCAGGGTATTTCAAAGAATGCATCTTTGAAAAGTACATTTATAACACCTGAATGACTATTTTGCTGTAGAATACTATTGTAAGTGGATATCTGTAGTTTCTCACATGTTACAAATGTTCCAGCCCACTGTTAAACTGGAGAACAGTACATCAGAAAAAAGAGTGTGTCTGTTACTTTCTCTGAGCATCCAGTGAGAGCTTTGGCTTCCTTACTCCAAAAACCACCTGGAGGGATTAAACTCAGAACTTAGCATAACCCTCAAACATGAACATGAATTCTTGCTTACCATTCACTTTCTTTTCAAAAAGTAGGGAGAAGGCTCAGTTTTGAGCAAGAGCTGCTACCATGGTCCAAATATTATAGAAAATATAAAAACTATAAAGTTTTAATTCTTAGAATTTAATCAGTCTGAATACCTAACCTACAGGGAGGCTATAAAAGAGATCTCTACATTGGATTTATCCACTGGGGTATATTTCTGGTTTTCTGATTATATCACTTGAAAGTAGGACTTTGGGACATAGTCTTTTTCAGATGATTTTGACAGTTTTCTTCCACAGACACATGTGAATTAACTGCACACTGAGGTAAGATGAAAATGGGTAGACCAAAATTCTATACTGAAACACCTGGGCAAACAAATTAAGTTCAAGTGCCCATAATAGCATCCTATTTATATAAATTCATATCCTATTTAATTAAAAATGAGTTGGGCAAGTTCCAGAATGAAATAATAGCTTGTATTTTACTAAAACTCCCATAATAGATAAAAATTATAAGCTCTGAGGAAAATATAAACATAACTTTTATTTGAAGAAACTGATTACAAAGCAAAAGATGTCAGAAAATGAAGGGTGCTTTGACCTTTAAAATAAGAAAATTACATTGGTTTACTATCACTGTCATATACCTTTTCCTCTGACACTGATTCTTAATCTGACTACCATGGAGGCAGAGGGGAGTTTATAAGCAGAGATTTTAGCTCTCCCCATCAACAGCTCCTTCCTTTGTAGGATTCACCCCCTTCAAATTTCACTCAATATTAACAGCCCCAAAGTTCATTATCTAACACAATAGGCAGAAATGGTTTTGTGTAAATGGCCAGATAATAAATATTTTAGACCACATAAAATCTCTGCTGTATATTATTTTCTGTTTTCCTTTTTATATACATTTTAAAAATATGAAAACCATTTGTAGCTGGAGGGACCTACAAAAACAGGCCAAATTTGTTCTCTAGGCCATAATTTGTTTATGATCTTAACACCTCAAGCAAATAGGATTGTCGCATGTAATATACGAGTATGTGGATTACCAGAAGGAGAGGGGAGAGAGAATGGACCACAAAATACATAATGGTGCTGGTTGTGTAACTCCTCAAATAAACTAAAATTATTGAATAGCATCCTTTAAATGGATGGATATTGCAGTTTATGAATTATAGCTCAATGAAGATTTAATATGATGCATTTGAGAAAGGACAGTCTCTTCAAAAAATGGTGCTGGGAAAATATCCCCATGGAGAAGAATGAAACTAGATTCTTATCTCTTATGATAGACCAAAATTAACTCAATATGGATTGAAAACTTAAACGTAAGGCCTGAAACTACTAGAAGAAAACACAGGTATAATTCTTCAATATATGGTAATGAGTACAAATTTTCAGGATAAGAGGCCCAAAGCATGGGACTAGGGTTGTGGCTCAATTGTCTAGCATGTGTGAGGCACTGGGCTCGATTCTCAGCACCACATATAAACAAATATATAAATAAAGGTCCATCAATAACTAATAAAAATTTTTTTTAAAAATGCCCAAAGAATAGAAAACAAAAGCAAAAATAGGCAAATGGAGTTACATGAAACTAGAAAGCTTTTGCACAGCAAAGGAAAGATGAACAGACTGCAGAGACAATCTACAGAATTCCCCCCTTTTTTGTTTTTATACTCTCTTAAAAATGTAAAATCCATTCTTTGCTAGAGAAAATATCAGAAAAGTATACATTAATCAGTCAATTAATAGCTAGAATACATAAGGAACTCCAAAATCTCAATAGCAGAAAAACAAATAACCTGATTTGCCGCAGTCTCTGGCTGGGCACAAATCACGAGTCTCCACACAGCTTGTAGATTCAAACAGCAATTCTTTATTCCCGAACTCACACTGGCCGTCTACAAACATGTTCTGGGGAAATCCACGTTCTCTGCCCAAATCCACACTCCACTGGGCTTCTGTCTCCCAAAAATACTGTCTGACCCTAAGAACTCAAGAGGACCTCAGGCAGCAGGATACGCCCTATTCTAAAGGGGGAACACCCTAATCTCCTATTATGCTAAACCGGGGACACCCTAAACACGGATCCGCCCTGGTCCTTGAGCAAGGTCACCTTTCAAGAGTCCTTCCACTAGACAGCATGGGAGTAGCTGGCAAGGAAATTGTCATACCTACTTGGCTGATGGCTCCCAGCACTGATTAATACTGGACATTGAAAATCATTTCTTAACATAAGACATACACATAGACTTTTCTCAGCATCTCAAACCAGAAGCAGAATGAAAGAAGATAGGCAGGCCCAGGTTTGTTCAGCTATAACAACCCTCTTGCAAGAACTCAAGGGAACACACAAGAACTACAATTGTTCATTCATGAACAATTGCATGACTTCAACAACCTAAGAACCTCCCACTAGGCTCTATTTTCCAAAGATTCTATCACCTCCCAATAGTGACACCCTGGAGGATCAATCTTTCAATAATAATGGACCTTTGGGGAACATAAACAATTACACTACATCTACACCCAACAGTTAATTAGATAATTTGTGGTAATAATTTCACAAAGTATACATATATCAAAACACCCATTATACATGGCAAATATTGTCAATTACCTCAATAAAGCTGGAAAAATAATATGTAGTAGATCACATTAAATGTGTAATTCTAAAAATTAAGTTGAAATATTTGGAAGTTTAAAAACACACTTGGCATTTAACTCATGTATCATGTATCCAAAAAAAAACATAACAGGAAAGTTAGAAAAATACTTTAAACTGTGTTATAATGAGCATGCACCATATATAAAACTTTATGGGATGAAGTTAGAACAGTACCTAGAGGAAATTTTTTAGCTTTAAGGACTTAAGAAGGAAAAGAAGCTTAAAATCAGTAATCTAGCATTCTTCCTAAAGAAGCTAGAAAATGAGGTACCAAATAAACTCATAAGTAGAAGAGAGAAAAATAAATCTAAAGAGGGAAATCAGCGGATTTGAAGTAAACAACACATAATTTGGTTCTTCCTAAAGAATAATGCAATGAATAAAAGCTCTACCAATATTGTCAATAGAAAATGAAACAAAAATTACCAATATTGAGGACACAAGAGAGAATAGCACTACTGAGACTTTTCCAACCACATACAGCAAAGAATATAGATTTTCCAAAATTATCTTAGAAAAGTCCCTAACAATTAATACAAAATAAAACAACAATAGTCCTTGGGGTATCTAATTTTCATAGTTGCCTCTTAATTTTGAAAATATCCAGTTTTCCACAACAAGAATTATAAGACATAAAGAAACAGTAAATATAGCCAATACATAAGATATAATACATAGAAACTGTCCTGAGGAAAGTCAGATATTGGACTTATTAAACAAAAAACATTAAATCAGCTATTTAAAATATATTTATAAAATTAAAAGAAATCATGTCTAAAGAGCAAAAGGAAATTATGAGACCTATGTTTCATAAAATAGAGACTATCAGTCAAGAGACAGGAATTACAAAGAGGAAACAAATAATCTGGAATTTTTTTTCTACTTTTTTTTTGTTTCGTTGATTTTATTTTTTTTAAATACATGACAACGGAATGCATTACAGTTCTTACTACACATACAGAGTACAATTTTTTTATATCTTTGTATATAGAGTATGTTCACACCAATTCATGCCTTTAGACATGTACTTTTTTTGCATTACAATTCTTATTACACATATATACCACAATTTTTCGTATCTCTGCTTATATATAAAGTATGTTGACACCCAATTCATGTCTTCATACATGTACTTTGGATAATGATGTCCATCACATTCCACTGCCCTTGCTAACCCCCTGCCCCCTCCCTTTTCCTCCTACCCCTCTTCCTTATCTACAATTCATCTAATCCTCCCATACTCCCCCTCCCTACCCCACTATGAGTCAACCTCCTTATATCATAGAAAACATTCGGTGTTGGGGGTTTTAGCCCCCTGTTCCCTCCTGACCTGCAGGAGAGATTGGGGGAGCATGCCCCAACCAGGACAAACCAAGAAACATAAAGGTTGACTGGCCGCCCACACCCAGCCCTCCCTTGCCGGAGGACAATCAGACGTGCCACAGAAAACAGTCAAAGCAGGATCTCATTTAATGAGAAAATACACACAGCTAATATAATGTACAAGAGCCAATCGGGGTAAAGGTCAGCAGGATGAGGAGAGTTTACATGTACACCCATCCTACAGGCAGTAATAAGAGACACGAGCTGTCCGTGAGGGCAGAAGGGTTCTGAGCCTATCCTAGAGGGTCCAATTTTCGTCACAACCCACAGCAATGCCTTCTGGCTAATCGCCAGGTGCTACCTTAGCTACATGAGGCCCCAGGACTGGGAAGCAGGTAGCAGCCAGCAAGTTAAGTTTCCTCTTTTCTGATGCAACATGCACCACATTACATCATGCCCTACAATTTGGCATTTGATTTTTTGGGATTGGCTAACTTCGCTTAGCATTATCTTCTCCAATGCCAGCCATTTACCTGCAAATACCATGATTTTATTCTCTTTTAATGCTGAGTAAAATTCTATTGTGTATATATGTCACATTTTTTTAATCCATTCATTCACTGAAGGACACCTAGGTTGGCTCCACAGTTTAGCTACTGTGAATTGTGCTGCTATAAACATTGATGTGACTGTGTCCCTGTAGTATGCTGTTTTTAATTCCTTTGGGTATAATCTGAGGAGAGGGATAGCTAGGTCAAATGGTGGCTCCATTCCCAGATTTCCAAGGAATCTCCATACTGCTTTCCCTATTGGCTGTACCAATTTGCAGTCCCACCAGCAATGTATGAGTGTACCTTTTTCCCCACATCCTCGCTAACACTTATTGTTGTTTGTTTTCATAATAGCTGCCATTCTGACTGAAGTGAGATGAAATCTTAGTTTTGATTTGCATTTTTCTGATTGCTACAAATGATGCACATTTTTTCATGTATTTGTTGATTGATTGTATATCCTCTTCTGAGAAGTGTCTGTTCAGGTCCTTGGCCCATTTGTTGATTGGGTTATTTATTTTTTTGGTGCTTAGCTTTTTGAGTTCTTTATATATCCTAGAGATTAGTGCTCTATCTGATGTGTAAAGGGTAAAAATTTGATCCCATGATGTGGGCTCTCTGTTCACCTCAAAGATTGTTGCTTTTGCTGAGAAGAAACTTTTTAGTTTGATTGATCTGTAGTCAATAGGTTTTTTCAGTCAAGATGTGTCAAATAATATCCAGTCTGAAGAACTAAAAGAAACTGCTGGACATGCTGGTGCATACCTGGAATCCTGGTAACTAGACAGGCTGAGGCAGTAGGATCATAAGTCTAAGGACAGCCTTAGAAACTTACCAAGACCTTCTGTAAAATTTAAAAAGTGCTGGGGATGCAGTTCAGAAGTAGAGTGCTCCTGGGTTCAATCCCCAATACCAACAATAAACAAGTAAACTATAAGACAAAAATTGCTACTAGAGACAAAGAATAAGATTATATAATGGTATCAGGGTTAATCCATATAGAAGGTCCAACAATATAAATATGTATGCAACTAACATATCACCTGAAGCAAAAATTGGCAGAATTGAGAGAAGAAATAGTTCAACAATCATAGTAGAAGACTTTAATATCCTACTTTCAACAATAGATAAAACAAGAAGACATAAGGGCATTAAGGAAATGAAAGACTGAAACACTATAAACCAACTAGACCTAAAAAATCACTATGAGATATTTCAGTTAACAATAGCAGAATATACATTATTTTCAAGTGCACATAGAACATACTCTGGGCTATACTGTGTGTCCGGCCATAATTCATAAGTTTTAAGAGATTGAAGTTGTTCTCCAATCACAAAGAAATTTCAAATTGAGACCAAAATGAAATTTGGAAGATCCACAAATATTTGCAAACTAAACAACACAACTCTTAATAACCAAAGGGTCAAAGAAGGTCAAAATAATTTAGAAAATACTTTGAGATGAATTAAAACAAAGATCAAATATACCAAAATTTATGCAAAACATCAAAAGTAGTTCTCAAAGGGATATTTATAGCTTTAAATACCTATATTAGGCACATGCCTGTAATCCCAGCAGCTCGAGAGGCTGAAACAGGAGTTCCACGAGTTCAAAGCCAGCCTCAGCAACTCAGTGAGGCGCTAAAACTCAGTGAGATCCTGTCTCTAAATAAAGTGCAAAATAGGGCGGGGATGTGGCTTAGTGTTTGAGTGTCCCTGAGTTCAATCTCCAGTAGCTCCCCCACCAAAAAAAAAACAAAAATGAAGATTGGGCTAGAATTGTGGCTCAGTGATAGAGCACTTGCCTAGCACATGTGAGGCACTGGGTTCCATCCTCAGTACCACATAAAAATAAACAAAATAAATGTATTGTGTCCATCTACAACTAAAAATATATATATAAAAAATGAAGATCTCAAATCAGTAGTCCAACTCTCTACCTTAAGAACCTAGAAAAAAGAGCAAACTAAACCAAAAGCACACAGAAAGGAGAAAATACTAATGATTGTAGTGCAGAAAATGAAATAGTAAATAGCATAACAACAGGGATCAACAAAATTGACAACCTTCAGCAAGACTGATCAAGAAAAAAGGAAAAATATCCAAATCATTAAAATCAGAAATGAATGTGAAGATATTACTACATATCTAATAGAACTAAAGAAGATTATAAGAGAATACTACTGATTGAAATGAAACCAGAATTACTGATACCAGAGTCAAAGACATCATGAGAAAAAGAACTACAGACCAATAACCTTTGTAAATATAGATCCACACTCTTCAATAAAATACCAGAAAGTGAAATCCAGAAACATGTTAAAAGAATTATGCACGATTGTCAAGTAAGATTTATGCCAGGAATGCAAAGATGGATCAACAAAATGAAAATCCATGTAATATGCCATATCAAAAAAACAAAGAAAAATAATATAAACATCCCATAGATGCATAAAAATCACTTGACAAAATCCATTGCCCTTCATGATAAAAACATTCAACAGAAGAGTAGAAAAGAACATCCTCAATTTTATAAAGGACATGTGTGAAAGATCCATAGTTAATATCATACTTAATGGTGAAAGACAAAATGAAAACCCAATCAAAATATCATCTTCCATTTTTTCAGAAATGGGCAAGTGGATCTTAAAATCCATATTGAATTGTAAAGGATCCCAAATAACCAAAACAGTATTATGGTTTGGATATGAGGTATCCTCTTCAAAAATTCATGTGATGATACAGGAATGGTCACAGGTGAAGTGATTAGATTATGAGCTGTAAATTAATCAGTAGGTAATTTGAATAGACTGGGTGGTAACTGAAGGCAGGTAGGGTGTGACTGGAGTAAGTAGGCTACTGGGGTTGTGACTTATATTTTGTACTATATCAATGAATTAGAAGATTTAATATTGTTAAGCTGTCATTCTCCTAAACTGATTTTTAGATTCATGGTAGTCCCAATCTAAATTCCAATGTTTTAATAAAAATTAATAAATGCACTCTAAAGTTTATGGAAGATAAAGGACCTAGATAGACCAAGCAATCTTTAAAAAGTGTAAATTCAGATAACTCACATTACCTGATCTTGAGACTTATTATTATAAAACTATAGCATTCAAGAGTCCATGGCTCTAGTATCAGAACTGAATGGAACAGAATACGAAATCCCAGAAAGGATTCTCACATCTACAAAAATATCAAGGCAATTCAATGGCGAAAGCAGAGTCAGTTTAACAAATAATGCTAAAGTAATTACATAATAGTATGAATATATGGACCTTGACACCAACCTCACATACACAAAAAATTATTCAAGATGAACCACATATCTAAATATAAAAGTTAAGACTACAAACTTTTAAGAGAAAATAGAAGAATATCATCAAAATCTTGGACTGAGCCAATATTTTTTTATTTAAGACACAAAATGCATTAAGAATAAAAGAAAATTAAAAAAAAATAAAAACACAGTAATAAAAAAGACACCATTAAGGAAAAGAATATTCAAACTTGATTGGGAAAAACTATATGTAATATATAAATGTAACAAAGTACTTACATTTATAATATGCAAAGACCCTTTATTATCAATTCAAAAATAAAAACAACCTAATAAAAAAGATGGTAAAAGTTTTGAACATATACCTCACAAACATGAATATGCAAATGACCTACAAGTTAATAGTTTTGAGCACCATCTTATGTATTATCATTGAAATACAAATTAAAATCTCAATGGGATACCATTATATACTCATTAAATGGCTAACATTACAAGAATGATCACATGAACGGGAATTCTTCTACATTGCTGATAGGCATATAAAATAAGACAACCATTTGGAAATTGTTTAGCAGACTCCCCACTCCTACATACACACACAGAGAAGGTAAGTCTATGCCTACCTATAGCCCAGAACCCATATTCCTAGTTATTTACCTGGAATAAAAACTGTGTTCAAAATTTTTTGTATAAGAATATTTAAAATATTTATTTATAATAACCAAAGGTAGAAACAACCCAAATTCTTGTCAACTATGAATAGATAGGACTTGGAGCATAGCTCAGTAGTAGATTGCTTGCCTAGCATGATCAAGGCCCCAGGCTTGTTCCCATCACTGCCAAAAAATAAATGAATAAATAAATAAATAATGATATATTAATATAGTGAAGTCCTCAACAATAAAAATAATGAATACATTTAATAACTTGGATGAACCTCACAAATATTGCATTGAGTGAAAGGAGCCAGTCACAAAAGAATACATAGTATATGGTTCATTTTACATGAAATTTTGAAACTTGCATAACTAATCTATGGTGATAGAAATTTAACTATTGCCTATGTTAGAGTTGATTCTAAGATTAAGTTGATTATAAAGTGATAGAAATGTTCTATCTCTTGATTACATGGGCATATAAATTTATCAAAGCATTGAATTTTATACTTAAGATCTGTGCATTTCAATTTCTATAAAATTTTTTCTCAATTAAAAATAAAAACTTTATTATGAAGAAATAAATGCTATGAGTATACCAATATGGTCATTGAATCAGTAACAATAAAATAATGTCTCCCACTGAAGGAAAGTCTAGGACCTGATGGCATGGTGAATTCTATGAAGCATTTAAAGAATTAATATCTATCCCTCTTAAACTCTTCCAAAAAATTGCAAAGGAGGAAATACTTCCAAAGTCATTTTATGAAAACATCATTACTCCTCATACAAAAGGCAAACAAGGATACTACAGAAAAAGAAAATCAAAGGCTGGCATTCCTGAAGAACTTAAATGCAAACATTCTCAACAAAATGCTGGCAAACCGAATTCAATAACATAGTAAAAGTATCATACACTATGATCAAGTGGGAATTATCCCTAGGAAGCAAGGATGTTTAATATACACAAATCAATGTGATACACCCCATTGACAGAATGAAAAATAAAAATTATGTGATAAACTCAGTAGCTGCAGAAAATTCATTTGGCCAAACAACATCTTTTCACAATAATACCCTTAAGTAGGTATAGAGTAAATATACCACCATACAATAGTAAATATACCATCCATGACAAGCCCATAAATGATAACCATATACAATAATGAAAAGATGAAATATTTTCCTATAAAATCAGGAACAAGGCAAGGATGCCCAGTCTCACTATTCCTATTTAATATAGTACTAAAAGTACTATTCTGAGCAATTAGTCAGGAAAAAGAAATAAAAGCCATCTAAAATGAGAAATGAGTAAGTAAAATTACCTGTTTGCAGATGACATGATCGTACATATAGCAAACCCTAAGAGTCCACCAAAAAAACTTTAAATAAAAACTAATAAATAAATTCAGTGATATTGCAGAATATAAAATCAACAGACAAAAACTGGTTGCATTTCTGTAACATTTTTAAACAATAAACTACTCAAAGAACAAATTCAGAATTGAATCCCATTTACAACAGCGTCAAAAGGAATAAAATATTTAGGAAGAAATTTAACTAAGGATGCAAAAGATCTGTACACTAAAAACTATAAAACAGAGGGTCAGTGAAATTTAAAAAGACAAATGGAAATATAATCTTTGTTCATGGATCAGAAGACAATATTGTCAAAATTTCTATACTACTCAAAATGATTTATAGATTCAATGTAATCTCCAAATTCCAAGGACATTTGTCACAGAAAGAAAAAAAAATCTAAAATTTGTATGAAACCACAAATAATTCCCAATAATTAAAACAATCTTAATGAAGAAGAATAAAGCTGGGAGCATCACACACAGACCATCAGACTGGAACAGAAAACACAGAAATAAACTCACATATATACATTTAACTAATCTTTGAAAAAGAAACCAGAAATACACAACATGAAAGGATAGCCTCTTCATTAATTGGTGTTGGGAAAAAGTAATCTCCACTTGCAAAAAAAAAAAAAAAAAAAAAAAAAAAACCAAATGTATCCTTATCTTACACCGTTCACAAAAATCAATTCAAAGTGATTAAAAACTAAAACTATAAAAACTAGTAGAAGAAAACATAGGAGAAAACCTCAATGATATCAGTATTAGCAATGATTTTTTTTTTTTTAGTATGACAGCAAAAGCTCAGAAAACAAAAGCAAAATTAAAGTGGGACTACATAAAACCAAAAACTTTCTGTGGACATGTTCAACCAGATTTCTGGAGGTTTACAAAATGTTCATAGGCTTTATGGAAGTGCTGCTACTTAGTAGGTGATTCCTTTCAAAGTAAAAATACCAGTCAGGGTATTTCTACTTCAGTAGCTGCTAAGGGTTCATTTCAGAACACTCTCACGGTGTGGAGTTCTGTCCAAAGGGCAGGGGAGAAGTTTTGGCTTGTATGTTTACTTCCTTGCCTCTAGTTTATACAGACTTATATAGTTTCCATGGCAAACATGAAATTTGCTTAGCAGGTGACATCATTATGCTTTTACCAGGAAGGTCTTCATTATATGATCTAAAAAGAATGGATACATACTTTGTCAGTGTTTTTTTTTTTCATAAAATCTTCATAAACACCTCTTTTCAATCAAGAGACATCCAAAAAAAGCCAAGTATTGTCAAATATTTTTACTCAAATTTCATTCACCAATATCTCTTCAAATGGAATATCTCATTTTAATTTGAGAAATCTCAAGGAGTAGACCTTTATCATCCTATAAATATTCTCTGAGCAGCAACTATATGCAAGCCCTGAAGTGAAAAGAAGGTCATGCCTGTTCTCAAAGGTACATACATTGCTCCAGTAATGAGATTATTTTTACCAATATGTATTAGGTTAAGCCATGTGATATTGCCATTTTTATAGGTCAAAAATAGTAGAATCATGGCAAATTCACATAGATCAACCTAAGATAAATTGGAGGGATGAAATGACTGGTCTGCTGCATTCTAGAAGAAGGGAGAGATGCCTTTCACATGGGGTTGTAAGGTGCTTAAGAAGAGAAGAAAAGAGAGAAGTTGCTGCTTTTCCTAAATTCATTTGTTTGTTCTTTTTGTAGTCATCATGAAAATTCATTGCCTGACAATTCAGATTAAATATTTTATTTGTAATTCAAGAGAAAGAAATATGACAATAATATATTTGATATATATCGGGCTGGGGATGTGGCTCAAGTGGTAACATGCTCGCCTGTCACGTGCAGGGCGCTGGGTTTGATCCTCAGCACCACGTAAAAATAAAATAAAAGATGTTGTGTCCACTGAAAACTGAAAAATAAATATTAAAAAAAGATGTTTGATATATAAAGGGGATAATGGCATCGGACTACTCAAAATATGGGTCTATGAGTTATATATTGTGTGATAGTGAACAACTCTAGCTAGAGCATTTAGCACCCAAGGGGAAGGTGGGGTGCTCTGCACTCTGAAACTGGGAGATCTTTGTCTGAGAGATGAACAAAGCCTCCAGAATTATAAAGTACTTGTGTGTTTGGATGGTGCTATGATTTGAATGTTTTCCCTCCAAAATTCATGTTGAAATTTAATCTCTATTGTTGTAATATTAAGAGGTAAGGTCTTCAGAAGGCTATTAAGCCTTGAGTGTTCTGCCCTCATGAATGGAATAGTATCTTATAAAAGGGCTTAAGGCGGCAATTTTGCCCTTGCTGTGTCTTCTTCCATATGAGGACACAGCATTTCTCCCCTCTGTACCAGTTTAAAAGTAGAAACTAGGCTCTTACCAGGCACTACTAGTGACTTGACCTTAGACTTCACAGTCTAGAACTGTGAGAAATAAATTCATATTAGCCAAATTCTCCATGGTTAGGCTATCTTAAAAGAACCCCCTAAATGTATATAAAGTTGTGTATATTTGTAGATACACATGGAGAAAGATTCTTACCTCTGATAGATTCTGTCAAAAGGAATTATCCCATGCCCTGCTGTGTTTCCTGCTCTAATAGAGAATTACTTCAGACATCTCTGATACAAGCTAAACATTAATCTTGATGAGTTTTTCTGATGCTTTAAGACTAAAGTATTAAGGAAATATGACACTGGTTAGGTACATTCTTATTTGGGATTCTGGGAGGTTTGGAACATGGAATGATACCTATAGAGGATATGCCATACCCGGGTATGACCTATCTGCCAGAGAATACTGGATGCTTAAATATATATTGAAATTTTAGAGGAGGGAGCCTACCAAAGAAGTAGATATTCATTGTATACAGTCGTCATTTATTCACTGAGCAAGTATTGTTGATTGCATAATATGTACCAATGCTATGGTTTGGATATGAGTTGCCCTCTTAAAAATCTCAGCTGTTGATGTGAGAATGTTCAGATGTGAAATGAATGTGAAAGCTGTAAACTAATCAGTGAATTAATCTATTTTATGAATTAAAAATTTGAATGGACCAACTGGTATGGCTGGAGGAAGCAGGTTATTGGGGGTATAATCTTGGGGATTATATTTTGTCCCTGGCTCCTCATTCATTCTCTCTTTGCTTTGTGGCAGCCATGAGCTGAGCAGCTTTCCTCTGCCATGCCCTTCCACTATGATGTTCTGGATTACCTTAGGCCTAGAGCAATGGAGTTGGCAAACCATGGACAGCATCTCTGAAAGGCAAAGAAAGCCATGTAAGAGGTTTTGTCCTTGAAAACTATAGGAAGCTTCTAAATTTTTTAATCCAGGATCTAGAAGGAAAGAAGAAAGGAAGGAAGGAAAGTAGATATGATCATATGTGCATTTAGAAAAGATGATTTTTGCCTGAATGTGAATACAGGTTGAGAATTTCTTATTCAAATTCTTGGGATGAGAAGTATTTTTAATTTTGTATTTTTTTCAGATTTTGAAATATTTCCATATACGTAATAAAGATATCATTGGGATGGGATGCAAGTCTGAACATGAAATTCATTTATGCTTCATATATACTTTATATGCATAGCCTAAAGGTAATTATATGCAATAATTTTTTAAATTATCTTCATTACCTTAAAACTTTTTAAATTATTTATGTATTTATTTCTTACATACATGACAATAGTCACAAGCATTTGGCTGTGACCCATATCATAAGGTCAAGTGGAATTGTTCAGTTTCAGTGTCATATTGAGGTTTGGATTTTGAAGTATTTTGGATTTCACATTTAGGGATGCCCAACCTGTATCAGATTTGGCTAAGCACATGTGAAGCATCCAGTTAGATGTCTTTTGTAGTTCAGGTAAGTTGATGGCTTACCTTAGGGTGGTGGTGATAAAGATGGAGAAAATTGGATTCTATGGAGTCCTCTTTGTACACGGATAGATTTTGAAACAATTCATTGCAATGGAAAGTTTGAGCCTTTCTACATACATACCTTCAAACATTGCCATTTATACATTAAATAAAATAGAGTTTCCTGGTCATTCATCTGTTCAAATTAGGGTTGAAGCTCTGGGACATGCTGAAATCTACATAGTAAATGGTCAAATCAAGCCTTGCTCAGGTTGTGTAGACAGGATAATAGCAACTGATTAATTCTATAAAAAAAAAAAAACATTTGATCCCGTGAACATATATAGCTTTAGCCTCAGTCAATTAGCACAAGTTATTGACTGTGCTGTACAGAAAACACAAGTATCTCACAAAAATAGCCTCTGGTGTACAAAGAAATAAGCACCATCTCAATATGTACAATACACTCAATGAATAAATTCTAAATATTGAATAGATACTATTGAACCAAGCACTTGGCTCTACGAAATCGCCAAGGGCAATTCACGGTGTGGGTATGCTGAGGAGTCTCTCAGTTTGATAGGGCACATTTTAACTATTGAAAGGGGAATGTGGTGAAAGTCAATTGTCTTAGGTGTAAATAAAGGAAGCTTAATGATTCTTTCTCCTAAGTCGAAAAAGTAGCAGTTCTGTTGATTTCTTTAATTCACCTTCTGCATTGGGCTTTTTCTCTCTTTTAAGAACTGTATAAGACCACCATTAATTAAGAAGTAGTAGCCCTTTAAGACTAGGCTGGCTGAAAAAAAATAATCAAAAAATGGCAGCCTATAAGGGATTTCTGTTCTGAAAGAGGTATGCACATAATTTATCTCATGAACCCCAGTTTACAGAGATCTCTGGCTGGTCTGGATCATCTTGCTCTGCCAACTCTCTAGCATCCCCGGCACCTCAATGGCTGACAGTCTTTCTGCTTACTGGAAGGTCACCACCTCACTCTCTGCCTTTCATCTTCACACTTGCCTAAATTTTGCTAGCCTCCCATTCATTGCCTGACATCTTTACCAATGCCCATTTCTGGATTTAAATAAACTTTTGTACTATGGCCTATTGTCTTTTCCATCTTTGGAAATACTGGAAAGAACACCGTTAATCTGGGAGATGTTTCAGAATTACTTAATGGAACTTCTTACTAATGGAGTCTCACTGGTCTGATCTTGTGTTAGAATCTCTGGGGAAGGATCCCAGGAATATGTATTCTTGGAAAGTTTCCCGGGCATTCTGGAAACATTCGACCAGTATTTTGGAATCACTGAAAAGTACATGCCGTCATGTTCTACTTAGTGGTTTAAGATTCCCAGCAAAGGAAAGACAGGTCAGCATGTTGACCTTTGTGTTACTCTCAAGAAAGAATTTAATGTTTCCTAGAGCATGTCATTGAATTTGAATAATGCTATTAATCCCAGTTATTAAAGTGGATACAAAATTTTCCACTTGTAATAACAACTACCATTTACCGAGCACTTGATATGTGTTGTTCACTATGCAAAATGTTTTTCACAACTTTTAAATTTAATCTTAACAATCTCATGAGGATTCACACTGGTTTACATTGATTAGATGAATAAAATAACACAGAGGTTGACCAGCTTACCAAAGAGAAAGTGCCCAAGTGAGGATTTGAACCCAGGGGTAGATGGTGACAAAATTCATGGTCTAAGCCATGTGTCCAGCATCTCATTACAAACATGTAGCACAACTGTGAACCAAGTAAAGTTCTCTCCTCTGATGAATTCTTTGCAGCTGGCTATAATGCCCTCCAGAGTGTGAGCCAGATGTCCTTCCTGGAATTACTGAGAGAATTAGGGCTGATAAGACCTAATAAGACCTAGTAGTCCACAAAGAAATATTTGATCTCATTGGCGAGTCTCATGAAAATGGTTGTGATAGATAACAAACCTGAGGGAAAATCATAAGCGTTTTGCACATCCTGGCTGTTTATAGGTTAGTTTAGTGCTATAATTCCAGCTAAAGTCTCATCTACTTCCTCTATTTTGCTGTGATGGTGTTACTCACTGTAAAAAACCCACAACAGCCCTGAGATTGCCAATACTGCAGGTGAATCTGCTAGCAGCAGCAGAGGTCCCTTGATGCCATTGTCTTCCTGACCACTGTAACTCCCGCAGTCTCCTCCCCCTCTGTAAGCAGCATTCTCTGTACACTAGCACAGCCAGATGCTTTTGTTCAGGCTCAGAAGGAGTGGAATAAACACAAAAAGGTATCCTCTACTTCATCGCTGTTAAACTACTGTAATCATGGCAAAGTGCTCTGCTACTTACAAGAAGTTGATGGGTCTGTGGCACAGTTCTAAGAAGTGGACACGAAACAAAGGGATTTTATAACAGACGGGATTCCTGTTGAGGTATTAACACTTGTATCCCAGGTTCTGTTTCTACTATATTCACCAGAGACAAATTACACACTAGTTTTGATCCTTCTATTCAAAAGAAAGCTATAAGGTGAGGTGGTATAAAGGCTGCCCATTATAAAAATCCTATTGAAATGTAGTACACTATTAATTGTTCTAAAAATCCCCCAACATTCAAGCAAAATACTTGCTAGTTCTTATTTTTAAATGTAAAACTGCATTTTAGAAATAACCTGTACATGTCGTTTGTACCAAATACTCAGGGTAATAGCTATTTATGTTATTTCCTTTCTTGTTGTGCATTTTAAGTTGTATTACACAGTATAATAAGTCTAATAAAGCACATAACGAACACTTACCAGCCAATAGAAAGCATTTACCCATTTCTGATTATCTATGGAAATCGGACTGTAGCTTAGTGCTTCCTGAACAATCACACCTTTATGTACATATACAATGTAGGCTGTTCATTCAGCCACAGAATGGCCCCATGCAAATATTAGAGGCCTGTCTTTCCCACCCTCTGAAATGCATTCTTGATTCAGTTTGCACAAGTAAACAGATACTGAAATAATTTGACATTTGCAAAGTGTCCATCATCTGTCTGAAGTGACAAATAAGGCATAAGTGAGTTTTCTTTGTCACATCTAGAGACACCTATTGGGAAGGGAAATTTTCTACTTAATCTTTCAGGAGCATCCAGATACAAAGACTGATACATTCAAAGCTGCTTCTATTTGTGGTGAGGCAGTTGGAAAAGATGTAGTTTTATATGTATTTACCCCTATTGCCTTCTTCCTGCCTTCTCAGTATATAGATGGACATTATTTTACATACCAAGTCAAGCTTTAATTTTAAAACCCTAGAAAGGACACACTCAGCAACACTGTGCCTTTTATTTTGTCCTAAATGTGAAAAACAATTGTGTCAAAGATTCATCTTGTGACCATATCATGGAAGTTTCTAGAAATGGTACCCCTACCAGAAGTTTGTTTTTGCTGTTGTTGTTTGTGAGTTGATTTGTATACCCACAAGGAAATAGGTGCTTGAAATTTAGGTGAAGGGACCCAACCACTAAACTTGACTATAGGCTAAATACAAAATTCTGACAACCTCTTTTAAGGAAGACAGTAGCTCTCAACACATAATCCTATTTTGACCCCTTCAGCTATATTTTTCCTTTATTTGGTTATTACAGGAACCCAGGACTTTAGAGGTAGAAATGATCTCAGTGTAATGACTATAGAATATCTTCTAAGGGCATTTTTTTTATTCCAAGTTGATATTATCAACAGTCATGCCAGTCCCCCATACAGGATGGACTATCTATACCCACACTGAACTGTATTTAAAATACTGTCCTCCTAAAGTGAGTCAGTATTTTCTGGAAGCACTGGCCTAATTAGCTCTTTGAATTTATGATTCCTGAAGAAAATACCTGATACTAGTACCAAAAACTCATGTCTTGTCTGTGAGAATCAATCAGGATAGGTACCATTTACAGAATTCTATGATAATTAGTTTGTATTGTCTGGTCAAACACCAATTCCTCCACCATCTGTTTGAAAATTCCTGACAGGAGAAAACGAATCTGGAAAGGCAAACATTTTTCGCTTGTCTTTGAACAGAAGCATGCCTTTCGTTTGATGATTTTCTCCTTTTCTCCCCATATTTACACACAGCACAATGCCTATTTTGAAAGTAGAATCCAGAAAAAAAAATCAGCAACTGGGCTGATGAAACAGTTATTAGAACACTGCACACATTCAACAAGATTGAGCATTAATCAAAGCAAAATATTACATTATCAGTGGCGATGAAATTTGCTCACAAAGCTGAACTCATCCGTGTTTCCACTCCCAACTCTTTTTGCCTCCCACCTCCCCTATTTTTTTCCCTTCTGCTGCCTCCTTAGAGCTGCAGTAAATCATGTTGTGAAATAAGATGAGTCTGAATAGCAAAAGCATTAAGATTTCACATTCTGCAGCATAACAATGAACTGCCTTATGTTAGAATTCAAGCTTGTTAGTAAGGCTCACAAATATTATCATCTCCTGTGGTGGCAATTTACTACCCATCCAGGAAAGTGGTTTTTACTACCAGAGCCAACATCAACCATGCCTTGTGAGCTGCAGATGGGGTCTGTTCACCACAGTTCTGCTTTCTGCACTGCAGGACGCCTAATTCATACTTGGAAGCAAATGTGTCAGCATCTGTGATAGATTGTATGGAGGCATCATGTTAATCACATGATGGGAAAGGTAGCTCAAAAGGGAATTTCTTGTGGAGAGGCAAGGCTGTTCCAAGGAAAAGGGCCAGTGCTCAGGCACAAGCCTGGAGGGCCTGTCACGTGTATCTGGATGCAGCAA
The DNA here is from genome assembly GCF_048772815.1 of Callospermophilus lateralis. NCBI lineage: Eukaryota > Metazoa > Chordata > Mammalia > Rodentia > Sciuridae > Callospermophilus > Callospermophilus lateralis. Next base: position 71,995,174 of record NC_135325.1, read on the forward strand.
TGCAATGCCTAGATCTGGGAGGGAGGCAGGCAGGAGGCATTGCCAGCTAATCCTGACTCTATTCAACAGCCTGCCTTTCGAGTAGACTGGGTTTTTCTGTATCCTGAGCTCTAATCTAGCTCCGAGAGTTTAGAGTGGAGTTGAAGTGGAGTTGGAGTATATGAACATGGTCATTTTGGTGGGTAGGAAACACTGAGAAGATGGGGCAAAATTCAACTTGAGACTGCCAAACAAAGCAATTGCTGTCATTGAGAACCATCCATGGTTCTCCTCTTCTTCCTCTTTCATGAGGGGCTTAGAGCCTTTGTAAAAGCCAGGAAGAAAGATACTATCCCGGGGCTGTGATTATGGCTTAGCGGTAGAGCGCTTGCCTAGCACGTGTGAGGCCTTGGGTTTGATTCTCAGCACCACATAAACATAAATAAATAAAATAAAGGTATTGTGTACAACTACAACTAAAAAATAAATATTAAAAATATTAAAAAAGAAAGATATTATCCCATTTCCTAACAAATAGAGAGGAGCCAGTTAGTAAGGAATGCTTTAGGGGGTAAACTATTCATGCATGGAGTGAAATGGGAAACAATTTGTAGGTTTTAAAAAAAATATTAAAGTGCCTAAGAGAATTTGGGTCAGCAATTTGAGTATATAGAAAAGGTTAACACTAAGAAAGTAGAGATTTTTTCATTTGATTATCAGAATTAAACTCTAAATCTCTGAAAACCTGAAATTTAGCACATTTCAAATCCTTATTGAGGGCTAATTGCTATGCCTAGTTAGGAGATAGATGAAGAAAAATGTCTTAAAATTGACAGAAAGATCAAAAGAGAGATAATATGCTGATGAGAAACACGTTTGCATTTTCCTAACTCAAAAATAGTTTTCTAATTGGGGTTTTGACAGGGAAAGTTAACCTCTACAGGGCTCAGGAATGGAAATAGATACTTTGATTTCTAATCCTGGTCTATGACCTATAATGTATGTTGACTGTGAATTTCTTCTCTTGAAGGCATGAAACCTGGGGTCACACAGGAATAATAGCAGACATGTGTTTTTATCTTCATAGAAAACTTGAACAAGTAGCAGCAAGAACAATGCTTTGTAATGATTTCTCCTCCAAGAAGAGAAATAGAATTTCTGGGAATATTTCTAAAAGAATAATGCAGAAAGAGTCCTGTTGGGGGTTGAGGAGGATCTCAGCTATTTATTCACCACAGGAGGTAGCCAGAATATCATCCAAAGTATTCTTTAGTCCCATGGGAGAGATGAGGAAGGCATTTGGGGACTGACTCACTTGTGGGAAATGAGGGACAAAGACTCTTGTATTTGAAAACATGTTCAAGTCTCTTTACTTCCTGTATTACTTCTACAGTTCACTCCCTCAAGAGAAGGAATTTGCAGACAGCATGAATTCCATGTCATAGTCAATAAATAGAAATCAAAATATTCACTTCTACTGCAGAGCCACCCAGCAGCATCAACAACAAAACCTTTCCATACAGTCTATTTACCACACTTGATACCATTTTACTTATCTCCTCACTTCTCAGCCAAATTCCTCAAAAGCATGGTCTACTCTAGATTCACTGTCTTTATTTACCTGCCTCCCAGTCACTCCTCAACCCACTGCATTCTGCTTTACTTTCCAACTCTTAGGACCCCTAGCCCCGCCTCACCATGACTCCATTGAAAATGTCCTAAATATGGTATCCAGTAGCCTACATATAATAAAGTCCAAAGCACTTCTTTCAGTCCTGTTCTATCTTGTTTTAATTCTCATTGGCCCTTAACAGTTGACCCTCCTGTTTCAAATGATCTCTTCTGTTGGTTTCTATTACACAGCCCTCTTACTAGTCTTTCTTCTGCTCATCTGACCATTCATTCTTAGACATTTTGCAAGATTTGTGCCTACTTGTGATCCTTAAAGCAGGTATTCCTTAAAGTTATCTCCTGGATTATAAGCTTTTTGACATTGCATGCTCCTCCTAGGCTAGTTCATATTCTCATATGCCCTCAAAAATAGAGCTTCTCCTCTGACTTCTTTTGTGTTCTTTAATCTAATGTCTGTTTAATGGTATCTCCAGTTGGATGTCTTAATGATAGCTCAAACTGTAATATTGAGGGCATTTTTTTCTCCCATAACCTATTACTTGCCTTGTATTTCCTACATTAGTAAGTGATGTTGCCATCGTATTCCCAGTGGGTTATCCAAATAACTCTGGGTGCTATCTTGATTCTTTCCTTTCCCAGTCCTCCCACATCTAAGTTTATTGAATTCTTTATCTCAAATCTACCCATTTTGCTCCATCCTCACACCACTACCTTAGCTCAGGGAGTCAATACTCATGGCCTGGCCTATAACTACAGCAACCTCTTTACTATTTTCTCTCACCCCTCCTTGCTTGTCCTTTTCTGGTTGTTGCTGCTACACTAGTCAGAGTGGACATTTCCAAAAGCAGTCACGATCAAGTCTCTCTTGGCACATGGCTGTGTGTTACCTCATGATAAAATCTGAAGTTTTAGACTGGTTTCCAAGAGTCTCCATCATCTCCACTTTTCTTTCCTATTTAGTCTCTCTCTCAAAATACTTCCCTTTGTATTCTCCATTCCAGCTATGCTTAAGTTTTTCATTTCTGCAAAATTGCTGAGTTTTCTCTTTCTCCGAGAGTTTCATACCTGTCATCTTCTGGGAACAGTTTGCACTCATGTTTCACTTATTTTCCTCCTAAAACAAATGCCTGCGTGTTTCATCCTAAATATCACTTACTCAGAGAGGCTGTCAGATTCAACTGTAAATCTGCTTTCCCTCACCAAATACTTACTACAGTTTTATGGAATTATTTATTTGTTCTTCTGCTAAATGGTTACCTCTGTGAGGGTAGTAAGCCTGTATGCCTCACTTATTACTTTATCCTCAGTACTTAGCACAAGTGCTCAATAAACATTTAGAAAATTATTGATTTATTACTGAGGGAAGTATTATGAGAAAGAAGGGAGGGAAGAACTACTTATATGTTCTTTATCTTGGAAGAGTAGCTAGTATTCACTTAGAAATGCTGAAAGTTACTCAAATACTTCAAGATCCTCTCTAAAGTAAATTGTTCTAATACTTAGAGAACTATCAACCTGAAGGAGTAAGTCTACTTTTTTTGTTTTATATATATATATATATATATATATATATATATATATATATATATAATAACTTTATTTAATTTATTTTTTATGTGACTCTGAGGATCAAACCCAGTGCCTCACCCATGCTAAACAAGAACTCTACTACTGAGCTACAGTCATATCCCTCATAAGTCTACTTTGGATTGTGAATACAAAATAACTATAGTAGTCAATAATTCAGGCTACTGAAGGATTTCCAAAACTCTGTAAACATGTGGTAAAAAGACTTCCCTCCAGAATTAAGAACAGCAGAACAGATATGTAGGTGGGAGAAGTAGACATTGAGTTGGTGAATAAGGGCATGGGAGATTACCTCTTTGCAAAGTGAGGACACCAGTTTCAGCATTGGCAGAGAAAACAATCCTGAGCTCAATCATGGTCATAAACAAGAACTGTAGATGCTAATGTCATTGTCGTACAAATTGTAAGCCACTAAGAGCTTTTGGAAAGGCACTACTAATTTTTGGAACTTCTTTCATTGCTCTGGAATGAAAATTGTGTGACAAGGAAACAGTGGGAGTCTCTTTGTAGTTAGGATTCTGCTTAGGGCTTAACTCCATTTCTTATGCTCAAATAAAGGGATCACTTCCCCTTAGTTAGAGAAAGGAGGAAATGGTTAAGTCTTTTTGGCTTGCTTATTCTCCTTTGTACATTGATCTATTATATATATGTCAGCTATCTCCAGCTTCATCCCCATTTAGGTTTATGACTATAACTAATAAAAGCTTTTCAAAAAGTAATCACTGAGAACCCTTCTCAGATATAGTGATTCCTCACCTACTGCTTACTTTCTGAACTACAAATGGAAAAGAAAAAAGAGGGAGGGAAAAAAAAAAACTTCAGTTTGCAAAATAGATGCCAAAAATGGTAGCTATGCAAAGGAGAAATCAAACTTGGCACCTAAGCTTTTCTGACTGAGCAACATACTTTCCCTTTATCAGAAGATTTTTGAATTTGGAGCAACAAAGTTCTAGAGAATTCAAAACAGCATATTGAGCATGTGTAATGCCATATTGTCTTCTGTACCTTTACAAAGACATGCTGAGCTGTGTTCCTTTGAATGTTCATGCATGTGGTTATTTGAATGTATGATTCAAAAGGAAGAGGAAAAAGAAACAGAAGGGAAAAGACCTTGAGGTGATATTAAGCACCATGAAGCAAAATTGATCTCTCTCTCTGGTGTTTCTTCCAGGAAGCTGGTATGCTCAACAACATTGCCCAGAGCACAAGCCAAATCACCTACACTTAACGGTTGGGCTCATCAGCAGCAAAGGGCTTTCCAAAAGTTTCATAACAACAGGAAAATGAATTCAGATAACAAAAATTGAGGTGGGGGACATATTATATTCCTGCAGAATTGCAGTGGCAGCGATTTGAATCTCAAATAGCTGCTTTAAGTTCTACTTTAAGATTAAGTTCAGGAAAAAGGCTGCTTTAATTTCTCAATACTGTATTATGATTCTACCCTTAATTATTAAATATATTAATGATGTATCTGCCTAATTTTAGAATTATAATCAATAATTCCCCTGAAAATGGCCATTTGTAAATAGCAAATGTCATCAAGAATGAGTAAATGTGGTGTTCATTTCCTACCCATTCAGATTCCCCACATCCATGAACTAGTTTCCTGAGAAAGTTAATGTATTATTGGGTGTTTTGTTTCACCATGATCCTCTGCTTAAACAACAGTGAGAATCCTATAGTAAAGGTTATTGGAACTAGTTTTAAGTGTGGATTTCTATCTCCCACCCTAGCCCTTTTCTGCTTTCTCTGTCTTCAGGATCTTTCTTTGTCAATGTAACTGTGTGTATGGGTAAGTATTTGTAACTGTCTCTCTCTTTTTTTTGCTTTATTTTCTCCCCCTGTCTTATATCTGTGTATTTATGTACCATTCTGGAACTCTCTTGGTTTTAGAATCTATAACTGTCTCCGTCCTTCTCTGGCTCTAGCAGTCTCTTGGCCACTGGCCTCTATACATCTATCTTTTTTTCTCTCTCCTTGGTGAATTTCTGTACATTCTTCAAGGACTGAAGGGTAACTCACTTTCTCTGTAAAGCTATTCTTGACACTTCCTTCCTACTTCTTCCCAACCCTCTTCTCCTTTAACTTGCCTCTTTAATAGCCTTTTCACATTGGACTATAATCTGCAATCAGAAGGAACGACATGACTGACCAGGTCTGATCTCCAGGCCAGTCACACATAATGTCTAATGTGGTTGAAGAGTACTGAAAGGAACCCCTGTTTAAAATGACCTCTACTCAGGTACTTCCATACTCATAATTTTACTGTTGGCACTTAAGCCTATTGCTGCTGAGATTAGAAGGAAGGCATGCTTCTGTCTGTCCACAGTCTTGAGCAGTGGTTCTAAACCAATGGTCCATAAGCTTGCATCACAGTTTCTCTGGTAGAGACACCTGGATATACCAAGTCTACTCCCTGGCACCACACTCATATGTTAGAATGATATGCCTTAAACTTTGCTCTACATCAGGGTCCCTGGGGAAGCTTGTTAAAAATACAAATGCTTAGCTCTTACCCCAAAAATCAAACATGGGGAGGGGGATTCTCGATATTTTTATTTCTAACAAGCTCCCCAGGGCATTAATGATGCTCAGTCAAAGTTGAAAATCTATCATTAAAGAAGAATTTCTGTGGGTTAAGCATTGATCTCCTCCTGGACCTCATTTAAAGGAAAAATACTTCTAGAAGAGCATCATTGTAAGAAACTAATGTCTTGGTACAAACAAGTTTACCACAAGGGTTCTTATGGACATGAAATAAAGCAATAAATGTGTATTCAGCATGCACTGTGCTCCCATTTTCTTTGGTTGCAAGGTGAGTTCTCCGTTACTGTTGTCTTATAATTAACATTCCCTCTACTATAATAACCCTCTGGAATTTTCTTCCCACCCTTATTCACTTTCATCCCATGGATAAGGTTGTCAGATAAAATACCAGATGTCCCATTAAATTCAAATTTCAGATAAACAATAAATAATGCTGATTATATAAGTATACCCTAAACATTACATGGGATATACTTATGCTGAAAATTACTCATTGTTTATCTAAAATTCAAATTTAACTGTGTATAATATATTTTTATATCTTAAATCTGGTGATCCTACCTATGGGAGGAGGAGTGAATTCTCTTAATCAATCTATTGTCCACATGTTGCAATTGTGGAAGTTAGAAGAAATTTAGGGCAAGTTTGCCTACTCTGTAGATCCAAACTCCTTTGGGAAAACCACCTCATCGACCAGGAAAGGAAAGAGAACTACTAAAACCATTTGGCTGAACATGAAAGTTATAACCTTGAGTTCAGCACTATTGGAAATGAAGCTAATGTTTTCATCCTCATTTGCATTAACCTGTATCTTATTGTTCAGTTGGCTCTGAAATCAGATGTTAATTATTGTCTCTCCCCAATAACCACATGGTAATATCTTATTTACTTTAATCTTCACAGTACTTCTGTGAGTTAGATGTTGTAATCCCAATTTTACAATTGAAAGAATGATGGTTCACTGAAGTCCGGAATGGGAGGAGCCAAATTCAAGCTTCCAAACACATGAGTTAGCCTCAGGCACTTGATTAGGGTGGATGATATTTAAAGTGAAACTGACATCTGAATCTGTGTTTGATTTGACTATTAAAATTTACTGGCCTTAAATAGTGAGAGAAGAAAAATCCTTCAGTGCTAATGGTGTCTTTATCTAAAGGAAAGTGAAGTTTTGTCCTTTAGCTCTCATTCTGTGCTTCGTGAATATACAATTTTTTTTTTTTTTACAAACAACAAGGCCACTGACCAAGATAAAAGGCAGCATGCCTAAGGGGAAAAAATCCCTCTCCTCAAACATCAATTATAACGTTTATTAGTGGTATTCGATAGACAGTTCACATTTATTTCCATGAAAATAGAATGAATACTCTTTAGGCTAGAATGTTTTAAAGGCTGCAGGTAGGATGTAGTGCTTCCAAGTAATTGCTAATGACAAGTGACCTTTGGAATGTAGCATTACTCAGTTGCAGGAAGAGAAAGAGAACATGGGCAAAAGACCTGTTCAAAACTCATCATTAGATTTATTCAATGCCTCTATTTGAAGCCATGAATATATGCTATGCATAAATATTAGTTTTCTAAATAAATTAAGGGAAAGTTGTAATAAGCACTCACTTGAAAAAACAATTGGACTTTGGCTCTGGGATGCGGATCTGAATGAGTCTGTCTGGGAATCCTGTTGTGTGTGTTCAGATGTTTCTATACACAGTGGTTAAGCTTGACCCTGTAACTTGTGAGTTATATTTCTCCTCATCTATTATGGTACAAATAAAACAAAGACACCTGATGTCAGGCCTGCCCAGCTGGAGTCACTAATGCATGGTGTCTGCAGGCTCAGCCTTGCCAAGTTATTAAGCTAGTCCTGACCAGGTCAGAAAATATATTAGAAATTTCAAACATACTAATAGTTGGGGACTCCAGTTGTTCTTAATGTCCTAGACCCATTACCTCACATGCTGGGCATTATCCTTGGATATCTGGGTGCTGCTTCCCTGTCCCACCTTTCAGAGTGGACCTCCCTTATATCAATTCCCAACATCAGCATGCTTCCTCCATATTTTACAATGAATTTTCAAGTCTTGTTTTCAGAGGTAAGTCTTCTACCCTCCTCTTCCATTATCATTTGTCTCTTCATCCATATGATCATTTACCAATGTCAGGTCTGTTGGTGCTAACCACAGTGAGAGTTCTCACCCTCTTTGTCCTCAATTGTGCAAATGTAAGATTTTAAAGTACATGAGCTTTTTGTCTCAACTACACAAAAACCTTACACTAACCTCTATCACTCTATTACATAAGTTCTTGTGATGTAAACATATTAGCCTGTATAGACCCCAACATGACATTTGTTGCAATGGTAAGAGGACATTATTTATTTATTTATTATGTTTTTTGGTATGTTTCATCTTAGAAATAAGAATCTCTTCTTGGCTGAGGGCAGTTTTTCTCCATTTCTCAAATATCCTTTTGTGGGTTGCTGCCAGCCTTCTTATACACTTGGGGGATCTGAGTCAAAGTTTTCCTTTATCATTACGTATACAGTGGGACTCTTGGTCAAATTGTAAAATATCTTTCTGTGGTGCCATCCACTCTTATTCCTGTATAATAATAGCATAAAGATAAGTAATGCTTGTAATGTTTCCCAGATCTGGCCACCATGCTAAGTTCTTCATGTGTGTTATCTATTTAAATCTCAGCACAATATTCAAATATAGGATTTAAGTCCAGTGAAACAGTTTCCTTAACTGGCTTGTTGTGTGTGGTATCCCCATTCCAGCAGACAGGAGGCTCTAAAATTTGATGAACACATCAATGAAATTAAATTCTATTAGTAACACCTTGCTTTACAGATGAAGGAAATCAGGCTCAGGGAAAAGTTTAATATCACCCACCTGGTGAATGGGAGTGTCAGGGCTGAGATTTAGTTCACTCTCAAACCTGCATTACCAGTCACTGAGCTTATGCACCTTTTTGGTAAACCCATTCCTACCCATCGGGTACTCAAGAACCCCTTGACCTTCACTAAAGAATCAAAGCAATGCCTACAACCCCTTATACCATCAGATAGCTCTTCCTAATAAAGACCATCGTTCCTGTCAGCTAATTTATGCTTAGAAGCTCCTGGAATAATATTCCGATTTGAAACTTAAGGTTTTGCTGAGAGCCATTGCCAAGTAGGAATGACACATGGCAATTTCTTTGTCAGCCTACCCAATGTTGCTTAGAGAAAGGACTCTCCATATTGGACCCAGGTCATTTGCAGTGACATTGCATGTAAGGTGACCTTGCTCAAGGACCAGGGTGGATCCAGGTTTAGGGAGTATCCTGCTCCTTGAGTTTAGGGAGGTTCCAGGTTTAAGGTTATTCCTGCTGGGAATAGGGCGTATCCTGCTGCCTCAGGCGCCTTGAGTTCCTGTTGAGTTCTCATGGGATTCAGAGAGTATTTGGGATTCAGAGCCCAGTGGAGAGTGTGGATTTGGCCCAGAACGTGGATTTCCCCAGAACGTGTTTGTAGAGGGCCTGTGTGAGTTCGGGAATAAAGAATTGCTGCTTGAATCTACAAGCTGTGAGTGGCTCGTGATTTTGTGCCCAGCCAGACTGCGGCAAGGTTTCAATCCAGCCATTTAAAGAGATGACTAGAGGTGGCAATTCCAGGCAAAATGGTGAGCCATAACACATGGTGTTATGGTTTAGATGTGAGATGTCCCCCGAAAGCTCATGTGTGATATAATGCAAGAAAGTTTAGAGGTGAAATGAATAGACTATGAGAGCTTTAACCTAATCAGTGTGTTAATCCCCTGATAGGGATTAATTGAGTGGTAACTATAGGCAGGTAGGGGTGGCTAGAGGAGGTAGATCTCCTGGGAGCATGCCTTTGAGGTTTATATTTTGTTCTTGTTGAGCAGAGCCCTCTCTCTCTCTCTCTGGTTTCTCATCATTATGTTCTTAGCCACTTTCCTCTATCACACACTTCCATCATGATATTCTACCTCACCATAAGCCCCAGCGAATGCAGTTGGCCATCGGTGGACTGAGAACTCTAAAAACTGTGAGCCCTGAAATAAACTTTTCCTCCTCTAAATGTTCTTGTTGGGTCTTTTGGTCACAACAGTGAAAAAGGCTGACTAAAACACATAGGTATCCTTGTATTTAGGGGCATTATGAAACACAATTTTTCTCTGCACTGAGCACATTAGTAAAGAAATGTTGGGGCTGGGGTTGGGGAACAGTGGTAGAGTGTTTGCCTAGCATGTGTGAGGCACTGGGTTTGACTCTCAGCACCATATAAAAATAAATAAAGGTATTGTGTCCATCTACAACTATTTTTTAAAAAAAGAAATGTAATGAATGAATACCTTAGTGGTATAAGGTATGAAGTAATGTGCTGTAATAAAATGTCACATGTGACAGGACATCATGCAGGCTCTTGTCAGGGGATGGGGAGGAGAGTGATACAAAGCTGGATCAGGCAAGGTCCTCACCCTTCATGAGCTTAAATTTTAGTTGAAGTGTTAAGGCAATTTTAGAGTGAAATCAATTCCATAATACATGAGCTGCCACAAGGCTGTCTGTGATTAACTTCCAAATGAGTAGTCCAGACAGCAAAGGCTGAGCTCAAAGGCATAAGACTTCAGAATAGACTGGGAAGGCTTCATTGCTTAGTTGACATCTTAGGAAGTTGTTTCCTTGCCTCCTGGTATCTGGCCCATTATTTGCAAAGAACTAACCACTGAAATAGTGGATTTTCCAAATGGGCTTTAGAATATTTCTCTATTCAAAACAGTAGACCAAGTCTGTGACAAATGAAGTAACCTTCAGTGACTTTCCCTGTTTAGTTTCTATTTTCCAACATTTGAAAAGGAGAATCAAATGCAGTTGTTCTCAAATTTGCATATCAAGTTCACTTATAACAAATACAGATTCTTGGGCCCTGTTTCAAACTAGTAAATACTAATTCCAGGAATTTTTATTTGAAAAAATAAAATATACATGTTTTGCATTTTGAAATATTTATTCATGAAATTTGCTTCAAAATAACCCAGGGGGAGGGGTGATTGGATGAGCTAAAAATGAAAAAGATTGACCATGGGTGGCTAATTGTAGGAAACTGGGTGATGAGTATCTAGGAGTTTTTTGTTATAGTGTCTCATTTATTGTGTTTGAAATGTTTTTTTTGTAATGAAAAGTTCTACAAAACTAAAAACCAAAAAAAATCTACATTTGTCAAAAATCCCCCAGATAATTCAGATGCAGCTGGCTTGCAGACTGGCATTAGGGAATCTTTAGACAAGATTATCTCTCAAAGCTGTTCCAGATAAGACCTACTGTTTTTCTACAAGGAGGATGAGACTTGAATAGGACAAATCAAGAAGTGCCATCTTGGCTAGGGATGTATGTTAGATTTTCTGGGGATAAATTTAGATGTAATCACCAAAGGTGGAGGCAGACACATGAAAAAGAAATACTGGCTGTTATTCTGCATAGAGCTAAAGCTTAGGACAGAAAGTGTTGGCAGGAGCAGGTGATAAATAGAAGTCTTTCCATTTGAGATAACCAGTAAGTGAGCAGCCAAGAGGCTCTTTTGGAACAGTTAGTAATGGCATCATTCAAATGAAAACAAAGAGCAATGATGTTAATACCCTGTAGCATTCTTCTAAATGCATTTATATTATCCCATTGGAAGCTCATACCTTACCCATGAGGTAAAGGAGGGAGGTTGAATAAGGTTGGGGGAGACATTTCCAATTTTCATGTTCTAGTATTCAGAGGGGTTATGTTGGCATGGCAGGTTTTATCATTTTCTTTTTATAGGTGTGGCTACAGAGGTTCAAAGAAGTTCAAAGTTTCTTTTAATAAACGTCTTTTATTTCATGGGTTAGCTGAACCTACTGGTATTTGGAAAGTCTTACAATAAGTTTCACTTGTTTGGATACTTTATAGTACACCAAAAATTTTGCAGGGATGAAGGGTTTAGAGCTTAAAATATCAGCATGAACCATAATATTTCTTTGGTTAACTTAAGTAACCTTTCCTTGTCTTGGTATAATTACTGTTAGAAAGTGGAGTCTTGGCATAATTACCCTAAGTACATGTATGAAGACACGAAAGGTGTGAATATACTTTGTATACAACCAGAGATATGAAAACTTGTATTCAATATGTGTATATGAATTGTAATGCATTCTGCTGTCATATATAACAATGTAGAATAAAACAAATTTAAAAAAAAACAAAGTGGAGCCTTGGGTATTAACCTAAGAAGTATGGGAAATGGTGGCATTATTGCAGAAATTTGGGCAGATCTGAAGGAAAGTTAGATTCATTTTAGAAGAGGAACATTTACTGAAATCTAAGCATGCAAAGCATGTTTAAAGGCTGCTTATGAAACACTGCAGAAAATTGTTTTCCGATTGAGGCTTTAAGAGTTGAGTGCCAGGTTGGGAATATAGCTCAGTGCTTAAGCTCTTGCCTGGCATGCATGAGTCCTTGGGTTCAATCCCCAGCACCATGAAAAATAAATAATAACCTAAATGAATGAATAAAAATAAATTCCATCAACTAGGAAATGAGAAGTCTTTTAAAAAAGAAAGTTCAGTCTTGGGTGCAAGTTTTCCTTGCCAGGGCCTCAAATGACCACAAGGAAGTTTTTCTTCATTTCTTTAACTCTTTCTTTCATTTCAAAGTTGCCATTTTGCTAATCAAATATTTTATACAATTCACTTAGCAATTTACCTATCATCTTACTGAATCCTCACCAACCTTTCCTATACATGACAGCTTTATAGTGTTGATGCAGCTGATAGCGGCAAGCCTGAAGAACTAATATCTCAATTATGAATTGACTTTTCAACTAATTGAAGATTAAAGCTTTTCCAATAGATAGTATGTTGATCTTGCAAACATTATTGGACCGGGAATAAGGAGACCTGGGTTTTTATATTAACTCAGCCTCTAATTTGATTGATATTGAAAACTAGACTTCAGAAAAATTTAAAAAGTTGATTCATGTTTTAGATATAGTCAAGTTACAAAGAATAATGATATGCTCAGCATATCTCAGTTAGTGAAAGTTTATTGTAAAAAACAAACTATACAATTCAAATTGACCTTTGTTTCTCATGCTATCATTCTTGTAAGCTATGATTTCACAAGGAGTGTCCTAGTTTTCCATCTTCTCCTGCTCTGCTAGTAGTTTAGCTCTACTATCCTGTCTCTGCTTCTACTTTTCCCACTACTGACAAATGAGCTGATTTTTTTTAAAGAGAGAGAGAGAAAGAGAGAGAGAGAGAATTTTAATATTTATTTTTTAGTTTTCGGCAGACACAACATCTTTGTTTGTATGTGGTGCTGAGGATCGAACCCGGGCCGCACGCATGCCAGGCGAGCGCGCTACCACTTGAGCCACATCCCCAGCCCCATGAGCTGATTTTTTGAGCCTCAAATTGAAATTCTATATGAGTGAGGATCTGATTGGTTAGTACTCTTATGCAAGAGTAATTCATAGGCCACTGGTCATCCCATAAAGACTGAATTGGGCCTAGTGTTGATCCATAGTTCAGTTGGCCATGACAAAGTACTGGGGTCATATAGTAACTCACCATCTGATCTCACTGATGACCTCATTTGAACAATATCTTTATGCATATTTTCAATGGAGTTTAGGAAAAAGGAATAGGCAAAGAATAATTATATCTAGTGGATACTTTCCAAACATTTTCCGAATGAATTTTTAGCAAACAGGGAGATTATTTTACATAACAGATGGTTTTATTGAGAAACTTAAAACCATATATAGAGAAAAACTTGAGTATCACCAAGGAGAGAAATTGGGCTTCCCACTCATAGAGACCAATGGATATGCATGCAAATTAATAGAGGATGGATTAAGATTATCTGAAAAGCATAGCACATGGACGGGATATTTCCTTTACCTATTTTAAGATTAACCCTACTTTCATTTGATTTTATTCCACTTGCCAGTTGTGACTAAAAAGGAAAAATCATAACACAATAAAGCACACTCATTTGAAGAATCATTATATTAAAATGGCTCTGCCAACTCTGTAGAAAGCTACCCAAATTACTCAAATCCACAGGTCCTGCCAACAGCATCTCAGATGTTGAAGAATATAACTAATTGCATCATTTGAAGGGACAGTTAAAATAGCCACAATTGGGGAAAAAATCCAAATAGAATATTTGAGCAAATAAAGTAATTGTGAGGCCAATCACTTTTACAGTCTTCCTATGGCATGCCTCTCCCCAGATGGACTGCAGGGACAACATGTGATATTAGAATGTTTGGAGAATTATGACCGATTAGAAAATTATTTCAATTGTCCAGTTGCTCCATAGTTAAGGTTTTCACTGACAGGGCATTAGCATGTTATGCCTCCATCCATCCAGAGTCACAGGATTTATGTGGCGTTTACCTATGTTGGGAGCAAAGAAAACGTATCCATTAAATCTGAGATTTAAAAAATCCAAGTCTTCAGTTCCCCCCCACCCTGCCAGGCCAAATGTAGCATTCTGGTACCAAGAAATGGCACATCAAATGAAACCAGCCACCCATTCCCCATCACCATCACCCGTCATTCTTGTACCATTTTTCCTCAGCATTGCTTCAAGAACTGTAATTACATGCATATAAGAAAATGCAAGTTGGGTAACCTTAAAGCAAAAGTGTTATATGTTTAGCATAGAGGGCATTTGCTGCTAACAAGATTTGACAACATTGAACTGTAACTTAATGACTTGAACAAGGATTCCATCATTACCATATGTTACCTGGGTGGAACAAGCTAACTATTGGGTGCAGAAGCCAATGGGCAGGAGTCATCAGTGTTGTGCTTCTCTCATCCCCTGGCTCACAGAACTAGCTCAAAGCTAAAGATTACACGGACAGGTTTTGAATGCCATTCCCTTGAACATGATGTCCCTGCCAGGGGAGTTTGCACTCATGTCGCACACATTCACTTGTACATAGTCAGAACAGTGTTAGATTTAGGAGAAAAGTAGAGGAGAAATTTGGATCAATGTGGTCTGCTCTGGGATGGAATATAAGGCATTCATTCTGTCCATTCACTGAATAAATTGTTCCAAGCACTTTGATCTGCTGGTCACTATGCTAGATGCTAAGGATATAGTGACAAACAAAAATATATGCTTTGTGTCCTTAGGGAGCTTATTATCTAGAATAGGAGGTGGATTTTAACCAAATAATATTAATGATTGTATAATCACAAACTGATAAAGTATTCTGAGGGAAAGAAACATAATTGTCTGAAAGCATACAGCAAAAGAAGCCAACCCAGAGTAGGAAGCTGGGAAGGATTCTCTGTGGAAGAGGCATTTGAACCAAGATTCAAAAGATGAGTAAAGGCCTGTGAAGTATATATTTGGGTGGGGTGCAGGGTGGGGAAGGAATGCAGAGATGAACATTTTAAATCAATGGAAGAGTTGGGTGCAGAGGCCCATGCCTGTAATCCCACCAATGCTGAGGCAAGAGGATCACAAGTTCAAGGCCAGCCTGGGCAACATAGCAAGACCCTATCTCAAAATGAAAAATAAAAAGGACTGAGGATGCAGCTCAATGATAGAGTGACCTTTCCAAAAAAAGGTGGGGGGATCAAATTGACAGAACAGCATATGCACCAGCTCTAGAGTAAGAGGAACTGTGCTCTAGCCATAGAACTGAAAGAAAGGAGGGGGGTGAAAATAATGAGACTAGAAGGTCAGCAAGGCCAGGTTCTACAGACTTATACATGCTGTGTTATGGTTTGGATCTGGAAGGTCCTTCAAAGTATTATTGTTGAAGGCTTGGTCTCCCCAATACAGCAAGCAAGCTTCAGAGGTGGGGCTTTTGGGAAGCCATTGGTCTTCCTCCATGATATTCTGCCTCATCTTGGGCCCAAAGCAATGGAGCCAGCTTATCATGGACTGAAACCTCTGAAACCATGAGTCAAAATAAATCTTTCTTCCTCTAAATTGTTCTTGTCAGATATTTTAGACACAGTGATAAAAAACTAATAAACCTTGATAAAGCATTTGGTTATTATCTTAAGATCAAGAGAAAATCATTGAAAGGTTTTATTGACTCAGGTAATACAACAGAATTTTTATTTTATTTTTTAAAGATCACATAGGTATCTATGTGGAGAATGAACCACTGGGAAGCAACAGTCACAGTGGGGATACCAAATAAGAGGCTAAGGCAGCAATCCAAGTGAGAGAAAATGGTAGATGAGCTTTCCAGTGGACTAATCAAGGAACTTTTAGTCTATGAATAAATCAGCAAGGAATTACTTGGCACCCATCTAAATATGCATGGCTAGCTCTACTCATCATCTTGAAGGGAGATTCATCTTCAGCCTCCCACCTCCCTTTTTGGCAGCCTGGTTTCTGTTCCATTATCAAGAATTCCAATTTAATGGAGCTGAGTTAATAAGGTGTTACTTTATTAAAAGTATTAGCATTTTAAGAAATTGGGGGAAAATAATTGATTCAAGAGATGCTAACTAGTGTTTTCTTATAAAGCCATATTTCTCCATCTTTGATCCAAAAAAGTTAATGCCTCAGAGAGCCCATAGAAGTTGGTGGGGTTAAGAGAAGGTCTAATAAAAAAATCAAATTCCTAGGCTCTGCCCTTGACCTATTAGATCAGAATTTGGAGTGGAGTTGAGGAAGGAGCATTGTTAATAGTCTCCCTAGGTGATTCTGGTGAATATGAAAGTTTGAGAACCACACATTATGGAGAATAATTTGGAGATTAGTTATGAATGAGTAAAATGACTGAGACAGAAAAGATTGGAGAGGGCATTCCAAGTTGAGGGTGTTCCTGAGAAAATACCAAGAGTTAAGAATTAGCTGAGGATATGGAAAGAACAGTAAGTTTACTGATTTGATAGGTTGCAGGATCATTATTGGGAGCAATGAGTAATCACCTTTAGTAAAGGAAAAGGAACAAAATCTTTCCAGAGATATACTGAATAAAGCAATTTGTATAATCCCAGAGTCATGGGATAAGGGGCCCAAGAACAACAAATTTGGAATTTTCCCCTCTTGTGAAATGAAGGGGACATAACATGACTTGATAATCAGTACTATGGTCTGAATGTTTGTGTTCCTCTCCCCAAAGTTCATATGTTGAAATCCTAAATTCAAAGTGATGGTATTAGGAGGAGGGGCCTTTGGAAGTTGACTAGGAGGATTAGCCCTTATAAAAGAGACCCCAGAGACCTATCTTACCCCTTTCACCTTGTGAGGAAATGGCAAGAAGTTACCCCATATAAATCAGAAAGTGGGTCCTAGCCAGACACCAAGTCTGCCTGTACCTTGGTCTTATAATCCCCAACCTCCGAACTTTGAGAAATAAATTTCTGTTGTTTCTAAGCCACCTGGTTTATGGAATTTTGTTAAAGCAGCCCATGTGGACTAAGATAATCATATAGCAATGATAGCTCACCCTAATGAATTTGTACTATATGCCTTGCAAAATAGTTTATTTTATTATTCTGCTTTATTTTATTTTGGTACTGGGGATAGAAGCCAGGAGTGCTTTACCACTGAGCTACATCCCCAATGCTTCTTAATTTATTGTTTTATTTTGAGATGGGTTTCTCACTAGGTTGTTTGAGACTTCAATAATTTCCTGAGACTGGCTCTGAACTTCCCATCCTCTTACCTCGGCCTCCCAAATTCCTGGGATTACAGGTATGTGCCACCATGCCCTACTGTTAACTATTTTAAATGCATAATATCATTTAATTCTCACAATACCACTGTGAGATAGGTAGTATAATTAGCCTCATTTTATAGACAAAACTAAACCACGGAGAAGTCAAATAACTAGTTCAAGGTTGCACAGCTGATAAGTGTCTAAACCAGAATTTTAACCTAAATCTGTCTCTAAGAGATTGCACCTTTAGTTACAGTGTTAGATTGTTCACATCCATTCTAACTCATGCCAGCAAGGGTTGAAAGTCATTGAAAAAAGGGTGCATGCATTCATTTGGATACATGGTCATTATGCATTATGGAGGCTAAGCCCTGGGGACCCAAAACCAATCCAGACCTTTATAAGGTTTGGCTAAGTCCTGGATAAGCACATAACCTCATGCAGTGCTCCTTATAGCTTGCTTTTGTAGATTGATGATGGCCCACAATGAGGTAATTGTAGTTGTTGAGAGTAAGCATTCAGGAACCTTAGAGCAATTTGATAGAGTGCTTTTATGTCTGTTGATACTAATTGAAAAACAGAGGCTTTTATTATGACTTTTTCTTTACGGTTGTCTAGTAATTTATTTTTACTGTATCTTATACAAGTTGTGATAGATTGACGTTGTCTGTACTAAAGTTTTTTAATGTCCACCAGAAAGGAATAATGTGTTTTAATTCTTATGTATATATGGATTAAATAGGTATTACCTTAATACACAAGAACTCAAGCTCAGTCAATATGTTTCACTCATGGTAATTGTAATAAAGAGATGGGATTTACCAAGAAAATGTTTTCAGTATATTGAAATTGAAAATAAGCAAAACATAACAAAACACCTTTTTTTTTTCCAAATCCAGATAGTCTGTAATGCATGGGTCTAATACGCAAAATAGAAATGCAAACAAGTATGAAAACAACATGAAAGTAAGTTCAAGTTCAGGTGCAAGTGGTAGGCTGACCAGTGGTACTGATCTTAACCTTTAGTTTAGCATGGCAGCTTCTTCTAAATTACTGAATCAACCCCTTTGAGGATTACCATGACAGCAGAGTAGAGTGGGAAACCAGCCCTTTTTTAGTAGTCTTAGATTCTTAGAGGTCATGCATTCAATTCTGGGCAACTACTGTCAGTTGAAACATACAAGATGAAAGAAGAAAGTGTATAATTAATCAAGCACAGCCATATAGAACCTGAGCAGTAAAGATTCAAAGGGATAATAGGCAGAATGGGGGGAGGTTAGAGAAGGACCTCTTGTCATTTTCATTGATGTTATTCACAGTTGTGTGTTCAAGAATTTAAACAGTTCTAATTTGTACTTCTTGCTAAAATCAGCAAGACCTGAGAAAAATGATGTAGTGCCATTGAATATGTCCTCTTCTGGAACTGCTTATTTATTCATTTGTTCAACAAATTACATCCAGGGCACTTTGCTTGGCTCTTGACATTCCAAAGACGAACCAGGCCTACATCCCTGCCCTTGAGGAGGTCAGAGTATAGAGGGACAGAAATTAAAACAATTCCAATGTAATAAAATTTGATAAGTAATAATACAGCAATGTTTTTCAAGGGGCTATATATTTAAGAATCAGGGTGAAAAAGAAATAGTTTGAAAGAGCCTAACAATATCATGTCACCTCATATAAACAGAGGGAAAAAAAGAAGCATATTGGTTGCTTAAGACTGGAAAAAAAGATTAGTAAAAATTTTGCTTCTGGTAGGGAGTCAGGTCTGTCAATTGTGTATGCATTCACATACCAATGTCTATGCAAGGGGGCAGAGGAGGGACAGGAAAGAATGGCAGGGTGTGTAGGATGTTTTAAATAGCCAAGAAACAATTTGGAACCTAGGCATAAAAACATATGAGACTTATAGAGACGTGAATTCTACCTGGGGTGGGAGGGAAGGAGACAGATATAAACACGCTGTATTTAGTGTTACAAACCTTCAATATGGAGTCAGAGTTTAATAAAGAGTGAACGAGGGTGGAAGAAGACCCTGGCACCTGCCCTGTTCTGAAACACATGGCTATTCCTACATGTTTGGAAGTTAAAAAACAGCCAATGCCATCTGCAAAGAATGCCATCTACAGCAACAACAGTTTGGAAAGCTGCTGCCCTTGAGGCATTTGGGATGTAGTGCAAAGAGGCAGGCCACTGGAGCCGGAAGGCCTGGCTTTCAAATGCTGTATTTTCACAAACAGGGCATGATAACCTCTGAAGACCTCATAGACGTGTTGTGAGGCTCAAACAAGATGCTAGATATAAAAGTGTTTTGTGAATTCTTAAAGGGTACACGCTTGTGTGTCAACTCCCTCTATCCCCCAAGCTCCCCACAGTAATCAAAAGCCCTCAAGGATATGTGAGATAATCAATGTAGAACAGGCTAAGCTCCTCAGAAGGAAGTTAGTGTATGGAAATATTAATAATAATGATCCACATCTGCTTCTTGCTGATAATGCCTCTCTTTAAAATCTTGACACCAAGAGAGCCCAACACACTATGTCCTCTACTGTTGAAAGTGGGCTTCATTGCCATATTTTTAGCTGCCAAGTCTTTCTTTCCCATTCAAAAGCAATGGTTATTTTTTCTTTTTCTTTTTTAACTTTTACTGCTTCTTGCCAAAATCTGGAGGCTGACACATAAATGTCACATACCCACAGTCATTCTTTTCTCTGTTGTTTGAGGTCACATATCAGATACCAGATCAAAATAAGCTACTGGTCACATCTGGTCAGAGCCCTCCAGGAAACTTTGAGATTGAAATCATGGGTGGAGCCGAGCTCACGGAGGGCCAAAGATGAAGAGCATAGTTCTTATCAAATAAAATAATAGGATAACTGTCAGCCAAATGTCTTAGAAAGTTCTCAGTTGCTTTCAATGCAATTCCATGCTTCTGACTTGAAAAGAGTGCACCAGTGAGTAGGGGCCCTTCCTCTTGATCAGTGAGTTCAGATCTGAATCACTCAAAAAGCAAAGTTAGGGGCTGGGAATGTGGCTCAAGCAGTAGTGTGCTCGCCTGGCATGAACGGGGCACTGGGTTCGATCCTCAGCACCACATACAAATGAAATAAAGATGTTGTGCCCACCAAAAACTGAAAAATAAATATTCAAAAATTCTCTCTCTCTCTCAAAAAAAAAAAAAAAAACAAAGCCAGGTTTGACCTAGGAAGTCCCCTCCAGGAGAGAAGTGGGCAACCACAAGGCAGGCATGGGGTAGGCAGAGGTACCAGTATCAAGAAGAAGTATCACCTTAAACACCGTGTTCCTACTCCAGGTGCTTCTTGGAGAAGTGTAGGAACAAATTCATAGGTATCTTTAGAAATGGCAGCTGGCAGGACTACTCTCTATTTCATCCTTTCTTATCCAGTGTCCTGTTCCTGAGTGCCTTCTCCACTTAAGTTCTGGTCTGGACAATTTATTAGAGCTAAGGAATTAATAGCTGCTAATGGCTTTGCTTCTGAAATGGGCTTTCTATCTTAAAGCAGTGGCAGTCAGACATTGTGGGTGGGTTGAGAAGCCACTTCCAGATCTCTCCCTGTGTATCACATGGATAATGTGATGAAAAGCTGACACATAGGGCAGAATCTCTACTGTGATTCAGATGGCATGATGATATATTTTTTCTTTACCTCAGTCAGAGAGAACTCACTTTAGACACTACAATTCAATATATCATGATTAAAGCAATTATTGTAAATTAACTTAATCATTTCTCTATATACCTTCAGAGGCAATTCGTTTATCCTATTGTCACCACCAGATAAAGGGAGGTTTGTAAATAAACTTGATTTTTAGAGGAGTATCTATTCTCAAAGGTTCCAATGCTTTGAATTTAAAATACCTCCTTTATATAAAATAAAGGTGTATGTTGTGGCAGTGTGAGACACCAGGAGAGCATGAATGAAGTTTGGGGAAGGAATCATGGCTAACATGTGGCTGTCTTCATTTCAGCCAGATGTTTTTTATTTGAAAGACAGCAAGATATACTCTTAGCATGGTCTCTGACTGAGTGAAGTTGCTCAAAGCCAGAGAAAAGGGTGCAACTTAAATGATTCCCTTCATTTCAAGCCATAGATTTCGACTTCTGTGTCCAGAAGACTCCAGCTAGGAATCACTAAGGGAACACTCCAGAAGATGGAGAGCAGCACATCTCCAGCTTTAATGTACATACAAATCATGTGAACATCTTTTAAAATGCAGATTTTGATGCAGTGGTCTGGAGTGGTGACAGAGATGCTTCATTTCAAACCAGTTCCCTTGTGATACTGATGCTGCTGGTTCACGGGGTATACTTCAAGTAGCAAGGAATGCTCTAGACACAATCTAGATACAAAGGCTTTCTTGGCTAGTAGCAGAGGAAATACAAGAGATTCAATGGAAAATCAGAACAAGGACAAAGAAAACAAAAGGGATGCAGAGATAAGGCTGTTGACACCCATGTTCCAGCGGGGTTCAAATATAATAGATTTCAAGTGACACACACCAGAAAGGCAGCAACTTTCTCAAGGTAGGAGCTAAAATGTGCCTAACGGTGAGAGTATGTGTTCTGGAACCATATTACCTGCATTCAAGTTTCACTTCCACCACTTATTAATAGACACCTTGATCATATTACCTTATCACCCCTGCAAAGCCTCAGCTGATTCATTTGTAAAATATGAATAATAGAACCTATCTCAGGATGGTTGTGAAGAATAAATGAAATGAAGAGTGTAAAGCTTTTGAACAGCACCTGCCACATGGTGCTCACTAAGTGGTAGCTATTGTAACACTTCCCATCTTTGAGCTGATACTCTTTAAGTACTATTGGGCTTTATTAAAGTGTTAGTCAACCATGTTAGAGCCATATTGGCTTTTGATGTGAATCTCAAAGTAGCATCCATTGTTTGAGACATATGAAAAGTCAGTGATTTTACATTCAAATAAATGGAATTCTAGACAAAATGTTAAAATGGGAACAAAAACTTCCTCGCAGAAACTATGCTTATTTTGAGCTTTGACCCCAGTCACTGCCTCTGCCTACAACTTCTCTGGCTTGAAAATCCCTTGAATGAGAAAAGGATGGCTTAAAAATAAAAATGAATTAGAGAAACAAATGGTCTTCTGTCTCTGCCAGAAGGAAATGTAGAATCTAGGCAATTATGATTTTGCCTGGAGCAGGCCAGGTCCAAGGGAAGGTAAAGGATGGAACAAGCTTGGAGAAAGATATTTACAAAGCCCATCAAGTATGCAGTAAGCATTACCAAATTGCAGGTACTGTCCTGGGATAAATAAAGACATTGGATATCAACTCTGTTTCAGGGGTTTATACTTTACTTGGGAAAACATTGGAATATGAGAGGAGAGAGACAGAGAGAACTATCCATACCAACCTCTGGCAAAGTTCCAGTGAGGAGACCTATTGGTTAAAGCAAAGGGTGTATTTCTAAGGAATAAAGATTAGTCTGGAAAGGAAAGTTGGACCTGATGGTGAAGGTCCTTGAATGTGAAATGTATGCTGTGGGCAATTAGAAGTTAATGATGTTTTCATGTGGGTGGGTTGCCATATGCAAAAGAGCATTTCAGGAAGATTAATCTGGTAACAGTTTGCGCAATTTAATTTAACAAACATTTATTGAGCATTATGTATGGCATGAGAGTCCAAAGTACAGAGCTATGTAAGCATATAGAAAAGAAGGCAAAATCTATACCCTCTAAGAATTAAAAGCCTTGTCAGGGAGATGGACATAAATAGGATGATCTTTAATACGTAGTAGAAAGTTCGATGGAGCATTTTACATGTGTTCCATATGAAATGCTCTCTAAGGTAGACTGTTCAGGGCTAAGATGTAAGGTACAAAAGAGTATGTTTGTTTTAAAGGTAGGGGAAGAAGAAATTAGTATCTTAATTTGTACATAAAATCTGCAAGGATACACAAAGTCTCATAATATTGGTTGCCTCTAGGGAAGGAAATTAGCATGGCTATGGGTGGAAATGTGCATGCATAGCCATTGATTGCCTCTGAGATAAACAAATAAATGTACTATCAGAAACATTTAGAAATACATAGGAAAATAGTGGATACAGTAGAATGGGTGAAGGGAAAAATGAATTTTATTTGAGAGACTCCTTAAAACATGTGGGCTATGAACCTGGGATTTTGAATGGGAACATTTCTACAGGTGACAGTTTGAATAGGAGTCATGTCCAGGGCAGTACAGAGATTGCATAAGAGGTACAGGTAGGGCGTAGATCTCTGCCATCAAGTATTGTAACTGATAGCCACATGTAGCTATTGAGCACTGGAAATATGGTCAGTGAGTACAAATTTAGGTTTGCTATAAGTATAAAATACTTATGGATTCTTGAAGATGTAGTATGAAAAAAGAATGTATTTGTCATCAGTAATTTTTTATATTGATTATATGTTAACAGAATAGTATTTTGCATAAATAAAATTTTTCCCCCTCTTCTTCCATTTCTCCTCTTCCTCCTCTCTTCCTCCTCCCCCCCTGTCTCTTTTCTTGGTGGGGGGGGGGACTGGGGATTAAACTCAGGGCACTCACCCACTGAGCCACATCCCCAGCGGTATTTTGTATTTTATTTCAGGTCTCACTGAGTTGCTTAGCATCTTGGCATTGCTGAGGCTGGCTTTGAACTCTTGATCCTCCTTAGCCACTGGGATTATAGGCATGTGCCACCATGTCTGGATTCTTCCTTCTTCTTCTAATGTACCTTCTAGATCATTGAAAATCACATAAGTTGCTTGCATCATATTTCTCCTGATCAGTGCCAATCTAGAACACAGAGAATTTTCAGAGAATGGTGACTTAAGTTTGTATGGGTGTAATAGAAGGTATATTGCTAAGACTGAGAGGAAAGTTTGGAAAAAGTGGGCCAGATCAAATTGTGTAGGAGGTTGGCTCTTCAGCTGGAGCTTGGACTTTAGCTTTGTATTCACTGATAAGCCACTGCAGGGCTCTGGGTATGGGAATCAGATGATCAGAAGGTTGCTTTGGAAATGAATAGAAGAATAGGCAGGAAGAACAGTTATTATAGTAATCAAGGAGTGAGGTCCTAGGTTCTGATCTTGGGTGGTGGCTTTGAAATTAGAAAGAGATATATGTAAATTATGCTATGAGTGGAAAATTGATAAAGTGGAGTCGGGGCATGGATGCCAGAGAGAGCTAGAAAATTTCCACCCCTGGTGATTAGAAGAATGTCAGTGTTAGTGATAAATTCAATGGAGTCTTGAAGAAGGAGGTAGATGAAGAAAAAAATAATTTTTTAAAAATATTGTTTTAGTTGTAGATGAACACGATATCTTTATTTATTTTTATGTGGTGCTGAGGATTGAACCCAGTGCCTGACAAATGCAAGGCAGGCACTTTCCCACTGAGCTACATCCCCAACCCCAAGAAAAAATAATTTTGATCCTTTTTTTTGATACCAGGGATTGTACCCAGGGGTGCTTAACCACTTAACCACATCCCCAGCCCTTTTTCTAAAATATTTTATTTAAAGATAGGGTCTCACTTAGTTGCTTACGGCCTCACTAGGTTGCTGAGGCTGGCTTTGAACTCACAATCCTCCTGCCTCAGCCTCCAGAGCTGCTGGGATTACAGGTGTGCGCCACTGTGCCCAGCTAATTTTTATTCCTGACATGGTGAGTTTGAAGGTTGACCAAAATGTGACTGAGGGTATGAAAGACAGATTTGGGGATCTTCCTAGAGGTGTTATTCAATAAGATAATTTTAATAATGATTAGTGTTTATATGGCATTTTAATACACAAAATGTTCTCATTCTGGAGATTATTTTGTATATTCCTTACAGTAGATGCTTAGTGAAATATTTGTGGAATGAATGATGAACAGGTGAATAGTTAATACTAACATTGTTATTGGATCCTAAACCAAAAAAGGGAGGAGGGTACTGCCAATAGAGGACATAGACTCTTAAAGTACATCCTGAGTAAAAGGATGAACTACTATTTTTTTTCTTTTCGGATATTCTCTGAGAAGGAAACTTTAAAAGCAGTACACTTTTCAAAATCCTTAAAAGCATCTACGTCCAATAGACTTCTGTGGTCTGGAAGGTTTCCTGCATGATTCCCGGAAGCCTAGTGAAGCTTACAGCTGGACTAGAAAAACTTGACTGAAAGAAGACCATTGCTATAGTGTTTAGTTATATGGAATAAGAGATTCACCTGCCTCTCTCCTTCTCAGTGGTTGATGCAGTTTAGTGAGAAGCAGGGAGGAGAAAAGGACTATGAAATAGGAATTAAGGGCTGGGTATAATTGACATGTTTTTGGTCCAAATCAGAAAAATCAGGTGTTCTTTCCCTCACTTTCACCTGCCAATTAGACCACTTAAGATGTGGCTCTAGAGTATATTGTGCCAAGCTGGCAATCAAGGGGTTGAAGGCTTTTTGCGAAATGTCCAACTTCTCTGTGACAGGGCCACACAGACATTCGCACACTCACTGGCAGGAGGAAAGGGGAAGGAACAATTCTGAGTTAGATAATTGAAATGTCGTTCATGGAAAAACCCACAAAGTCTCACCCTTGAATTGGTGACACATTCAGTGAGGCCTGAAGTAGAGGTATAGCATCAGTGGGTAGAGTCAATGAACCAGGAGGTCCCTTTCTTACAGGATGCCCATTAATCCCGTGACCCTAAAGTTCTTGCCTTCTGTGACTCCAGAACACACAGCCAGGTGAGGTTTGTCAGACAGAGCAGAATAGGGCAAGCTTATGGGGATATACTGCACTTTTAAGAAGTAAAATAAATGTAATAAAAAGCAGGCAGCATAATTGCCATGACTTATACCCCATGACATTTGATAATAACAAGGTTGGTACATTACAAATAAGTTCCACATTTACAAGTCTGCCTTGATATTTACACTTATTAAATTGTTTAGGTAGGTGGTTCCTGGATGCTGGAGGCCCATATATAAAACATATTAGCATAATTGGAATACAGCCAAATCCCTCAGTGTACACTGCAGACACTTGTTAAAAACTTGACCTTGGAGGAAAGAACTTCCTCCTTGTCTTTAATCAGTCATCAGCCACTGAATGTACTCCTCTACAGTCAACTTCCAGCCATCCGAAGTTTGGGGAGCTTGTCCACATCATCGACCTTAGGTAAGTCCTCAGTTCCCAAGATAGTGGTGAAGGCTATGCTCTCACCTGAATGTGGAAATTAGCTATGATTTTCCATTACCTGTACCAAACATTCCTTTTCATTTGTTTAATTCCCTGAGAGTTGACACTACACATTAATTCATTGAGCAATTGCTTTGTGTAAAGGCCCAGAGATGAATGAGACAGTTATGACCATCAAGGAACTTACAATTTAGTCAAGGACACAGAAAACTAACTCTGGTAGAAGGCAGAATGAAATAAAGACCATAATAGAGGTATGAGCAAATTGCTGTGGGAGCATAGTAGCACAATTTATTATTTAATGGGGAAGGAAAAATAAGTAAGGCTTCAAACGGCAGTGTTGGTCCTTGAAGGATTAATAGGAGGAAAAAAAGTGAGGTTGGGCTGTGAGGCCATATCAGTCCAGTGAACTGCATGTATGTATCATGGCATGAAGGTATGTGGACATTCAAGGAAGAAATCATATGTTTATCATTGCTATGCACCCATGATAAACCCAGTGCAGCATGGCTGGACCGAAGGAGTAAGAGAGGCTTGAAAGTTATGTTTGAGTCTGCTCCTGAGACATTTGATGGCCACAGTAGTTTTGTTAAGGGAAACAACAATTTTTGAAAAGGGCAGAGAAAGACAGCTTGAGGTGAAGTCTATGACCGTGTGAAGGATGGGTTGAAGAAGTAAGACTAAAACAGGGAGACTAGCTTCCATCAGTAGTTTCCAGACTTGGAAATTAGGAAAGGGCTACTATTAATGATAAGACAAATAATATGGATAGGAAAAAAAAGTAAGTTTGCTGGAAAGAACCTATTTGATTGGTAAGATATGGAGTTGTTATGGTTTAGATATGAGGTGTGTACCAAAATCTCATGTGTGAGACAACACAAAAAGATTCTGAGGTGAGATAATCAGATAATGATAGCCTTAACATAATCACTGGATTGATGCACTGATATGGATTAACTGGATGGTAACTGTACACAGGTAGGGAGTGGCTAGAAGGGTGGGTCACTGGGAGCATGCCTTTGGGGCTTACATTTTATCCCTGGTGAGTGGAGCTCTCTCTGCTTCCTTATTGCCATGTCCTGAGCAGCACTCCTTTACCATGCCCTTCCACCATGATGTGCTGCCTCACCTCGGTCCTAGAGTTATGGAAGAGACTATTTATGGACTGAAACTTCTGAAACCATGGGCCAAAATAAAGGTTCCCTCCTTTATATTGTTCTTCTCTCTTTTGTTGGTCACAGTGACAAAAAAGCTGACAGAAAACAGGAATATTTAGTGTGCTCATTATTGTTTTCAGTGGGAAGGTGGTTCTGGGGTAATGGAGGAAACTGAGAGTTATCTGCATGAAAGAAATTGTCAAAGCCATGAATGGAACTAAGATGACCATGAGTGGGAGTGGAGAATGCAAATACAATTAGGGATAATCCCTATATTACGGGTCATGTGAAGACAACCTCTAAGAAAGGTGACTATAGTTTCCTGAGAGGTAGGGAATTGAGGGCTTAATGAACTTGGTAGATGACATGGGAAAGAGTAATCAGGATAATTCATGAGATTTGGCTATTAGGTGGCTATTGGTGGCCTTGAAGGAGAGATTCACAGGAAGGTTGTGATTTGATAGGATAGTGGAAACTTGAGGAAGTTTGTCGACTGAGAGGAAATGAGATAATGGAATAATGCACCTGAAAAGTCCTTTTCAGAAACACAGAGTATACAATATAAGGTCACACAGTAAGTAGGCTTTTTATCACAGATACTCTGGAGTCAAAAACCCATGGACATCTGTAAGGTGCTCTCATTTTTATCATTTTACTGAATTCTGCTAGGAGAACTTGGTACATGACTCCTTTAATTTCCTTTCTCTTCCTCCCTCCAAGTGCCACTACAAGTGCTATCAGTTTGGTCAGCCAGGTAAAATACTTCATTACTTGACTTTTGTCAAAAATCTAGACCACTGTGTTATTATATGCTATAGGTTTTCAGAGTGTTTTAAATTTATTTCTTATGCTACTTGGGGTTTTGTAGGAAAATAACACAAGATATTGGGGGGTGAGGAAGGTAGAACAGATTGAGAAACAGGTTCCATTCCAGAACAAAATTTTACCTAAAATCAAGCTATTCACAGTCACATGATCCAACATTAGATGGGAAGAGAAGCCTTATGGTTTTCTGAGTAGAAAGGTATTTAGCCTAAAAAGACTTAGGCATAGTTTAGAAATCTGAGAGATTTCCAGGAAAATGGAAAAATGGGAGAATTTGCTGTTCTTTTAGAGTAATAATTATTCAAGAATCTCTTAAATGACAGCTTAAAATATTAACCAGACACTTAAGAAGACCTAGCTATCAACTAATTAAAGCTTTTCCCATGAATTATACTTCATCATCTAAATGCCTTTCTTTCCTGTCAGTATGAGACCAAAACTGAGTCAGGACATTTTAATGTCCACTCAGTCTTTGTCAGAGTTTTTCTTTCTTTGAACAGCCATTCTTCCTCCCCTGCCTTGGCTTTCAGCATTATTAAAAAGAAAGGGGGGAAAAAAAAGAGAAGGACAGAGAACGAAAGCAACCTAGAGAACTTACCCTTATTCTCATTACCATAATCACTATAATAATACTGAATAAATTCTTGAGCAGAAATCATGTCCTCTTGTCTGCTCTATGTCTCCATGATTTGCTGCTACTTGTACATAAGGCTTGTATGAGCCATTCAAACTCTATAGATAATAAGATCATACCAAGTGTCAGAATTCCAGCTGTGCATCTTGTATTCAATTGTTCTATTAAGGTAGCTCATCAGTCATTCGGGTCTGAAACCTTGTTGTCAGATTTGACTCCTCCTTTCCCCCAGGCCCTCAACATCCAATTGGTTGCCAGTTCTTTAGATTCCACCGGGATCTGTCCCTTTGATGCTACCATAATGTAAACCTTCTTTCTCAAAAGTATTATTGTACTGGTTTTCCCCCCAAATTGGCCTTCTGTGTCCTCTTCTTTCTCTATATGTCCTACACAGGGCCTCCTTAAGTGCTTCATATAATTTCTTTGCACAAAATCCTTCATTTTCCCTGTTATAGAATCAAGTGCTAATCATGCAACCACCGCTGCTTTTCATGGATCTTACACTTTTTTATTATTTTTTATTTGTTCTATTTAGTTGTACATGACAGCAGAATGTATTTTAACTCATCATACTCAAATGGAGTGCAACATTTAATTCTCTGGTTGTACATGATGTGGAAATGCACCATTTGTTCAATCATGCATGAACCTAGGAGGGATCTTACACTTTAGTTAAACCAAATTGTTCAACTTTCCCTGTATATGCACCAAGAAGTTCCATGTTTATACCTCTCTTTATGCCTTCCCTCCTAAGAAACATTGAAGTTCCATGAGGACAGGGACCACATCTATAAGTTTCAGTGTTATATTCTCACAGTGTAGCACCGTATGTGGCACAAGTAGGCACATTGTAAATATGGACTGGCTGAATACAATTATCAAATATCCAAATCTACTTACCTTTTCAATTTCAGTTCTTATGCCATTCCCTCCAAAAAGTCAACATTGATACTTGTGTCCTACTCTACCTCTTGAAACTAACGGTGATTTTTTTTTTTTTTTTTTTTTTTTTTTAGAAATCCCACAGGCCTCTGAAAACAGTAGTTTCCACTGAATAGACACTTAGTGATTAGAATAGTCACACTGGGAGATGAGAGTGGGAGAGGCTTTAGTAAGGCAGAGAGTTGAAGGTTTCGTGTTATTTATTATTATTATAATTAATGATAGTTCATAAACATTAAAAGGTAAAAATATTGGCTGGACCTCAATTTGCCAAGATACAGATGAAAATATTACCCAAACCTGTATTAGCCAAGATATAGTATCATCATGGCTAAAGTTCAAATTCTGGTTAATTTCTAAGAAGTAGGAACAAAGCTATGATTTGCATAATTTGTGTATTTGCAAGTTGTTTCCTCTGCAATGTACACTCACTGTAATAATGTTTTATTTGTGGCTATTGGAACTCCAGACATCTAAGGAAATTCAGTCTCTAAATGAGGTCTTTGGCTATAATCAAAACTATATAGCATGTTACACGCATTGCATATATATCAATTTTCATATTTCCATTTTTCCCTTGAACTCTTGGCATCAAGCTCCAACTTCCCTAGTTATGGGTATATCATGGTTTTCATACTCTCTATTAAAGAGTTGCCTGTTTGGGTTTCAGTGAGGAGAAAAAGCTGATGTATTTGATTGCTGGAGCAAATCATTCCAAGGGAAACAATGGGTTGCCAGGTTTTGGATCATGTCATTTATAGACCTGATTATTACACCCTTCTTCTTCAAGCCAGCCCACCCATGATGAAAGATTCTTTTCAAAGTCCTCCAGAGAATAATAACCCATAATCCTCAATTAATTTCTCCAGATATTTACCCCTCTGAGTATTTGAAGCCCATTTGCTTTAGTGCCATACTTGACAAAAAAAAAAAATCTATAGGAACAGCTTCTCTGGAGCATGTAAATCACCCTTCTGACTTTTCTAGACTTTTTGGTTGTACAAACATCTCTAAAGAATACTAAAAGGAAACCTTATGATCCCTGCAAGTGTATGTGAGTCTTTGAATATGATCCTGTGATCTCCACCATTCAGGCACTTTATAAAAACAACTCTCGGACTTCTGTTCAGTCATAGCTTCTCACAGAATGTTCTTACATCTTTCTTGACACTCCATAGCTCATGCCTTTTCATTCAGCCTTAATTAAATTATCATAGGCAACACAACATTTATTGTTTAACTTAACTTTATTGAATAAGTAAAGTAGGCATTACATAAAGATTGCAAGTCATTCATGGTCCTGCATAGATACAGACATTTATTCTGAGGCAAAATGAGAGCACAAATGCACAGTTTACTGCTACTGAAATGGTTCTTCAAGGTGGCTTGGTATGGACACAATCTCCCTCAATACTCATTTAATGTTGTCTTTGCTTTCACCTCTCCCATCAGCTGAGGGATTCACAATATCTAAAATAAGCGTGTAAGGAACTCTTCTGTATCAGAGGTAGTTTTGTGTCTGCATTATGAATCATAGAAGACATTTGGTCAAAGACTTCTTTAAAAAGGGGCAGAAGATATACACTCAAGCACAGAGTTGAGATCCATTTTTTTTTTCAAGCTAATTGGCCATATTAGCTAAAGTATCAACCAAAGTTTAGAACAACCACTTTGTCCACTTAACAAAGCATGCAGTAGCCTGTACAGATAATAGCTTTTAGAGAGAACCTTAAATTTGTCTCAAGCACCAAAGATATATTTTTAAAAGTGTAAATGACTAATGTAGTGGCTGAATGGTGCCCCCTCCAAAAAAGGAGGATATGTTCACATCCTAATCCCTATAATCTGGGAATTAGCTTGTTTGGAAAATGTAATTAAATTTGGATGATATGATTAAATTAAGGATTTAGAGATAAGATTATCATGGGTAATCT
The DNA here is from genome assembly GCF_048772815.1 of Callospermophilus lateralis. Lineage (NCBI taxonomy): Eukaryota > Metazoa > Chordata > Mammalia > Rodentia > Sciuridae > Callospermophilus > Callospermophilus lateralis. The sequence continues at coordinate 72,027,279 of NC_135325.1, forward strand.
GAATGGCCCCAAATTCCATTATAAATGTCCTAATATAAGAGAGGCAGAGGTAGATTAGATGCACTAAAGGGAAGATGATGTGGAGAAAGAGCAGAAAGAGATGCAGCCAAGGAATGATAACAGACACAAAAAATGAGAAGATGCAAGGAACAGATTTCTCCCTAGAGCCTCCAAATGAAACACAGTGAACATAACTCAATTTTGGACATTGGCCTCTAAAACAGAAAGAGAATTCTATTTTAAACCACTATGTTTGGGGTAATTTGTTATAGCAGCCACAAAAATCTAATACAGGTATCAGTACAGGCAAATGGGCTATTGCTGTAACAAATATCTTAAAATGTGAAAGTGGCTTTGAAATTGAATAATGGGCATAGACTGGAAGAATTTTGATGCATGTGGTAGAAAAAGCATAGACTGGACCATTGATGGAAATATGAGTGTTAAAAGGCATTTTTGGTGAGGGCCTGCAATGAAATGAAGATCATTTTATTGGATATTGTAAGCAAGGCAATGCTCGTTCTATATTGGCAAAAAGCCTATATGAATTGCCACCTACAGTTGTGTGGCAAGGGGAGCATGTGACAAACTAGGATATTTGGTTGAGGAGAGTTGGAATTGAAGCATTAGAGGTATGGCATAGTTTCTTCTCTGCCTAGAGTAAAATAGGAAAGAGAAATGGAGGAAAGGACTGTTAAGTGGGAAAAGAACCACTACTTGATGAGTTAAGAGATTCCAAGCCTATTCAGAATGTAAAACAGGCTAAAGTTAGGAGATTCAGCATTAGAAAAGTATACTCTGGAGATAGGGCCAAGGCTAAGGATGTGGCTGGATATTCTTTGCCTAGTGCTAAAGAGATCAGGCATTGAGTCATGGATTTACTCAACCATCTCAGCAGAAACCAGGAATAGAGAGAAAGTTACCCAGGAAAGATATGTAAAAAGGCCCTCTTTTCCAATTGTGTGAATCAACATGATATATATGGGAGCTCTACCAAGTTTTTGAGAATACTATATCAGCAGAACGTCTTTGCTTGGCCTGCAAGGGGCAGAGACAGGACAAAATTAGAGAAGGCTGTCAGACTAAAAATATTCTACAGGCAGAAAAACAGGAAAATATAAACTATTCAGCTACAAACATGTGCCAATTTTCAAGATAAAGGAGGATGGCACTAAGGGAAAAGCTGCAAGTGCAAAGTTAGAGGGCCAAGAATGAGGGGAGAGTCAGAATTGTGACCCATGGGCACAGAGGCAGAGGCCCAGTCCATGGTCCAAGAGGGGAGAACTTCAGACCAAAAGGGTGGGGCACTGAGACAGAGAGGACTGTTGCTAGGCCTTGAATCCTAAAGGGAATTTAGTTAGTTTTTGAAAACGATTAAGACAGGTGACTGACTCCCTTTTCCATTATCTCCTTCTGGAATAGGAACATTTGTAATTATTTAGAGTTGAAACTGTAATCAGCTGAGACTTAGGAATGTTGGGATAGGGTGAATATATTTTACACATGAGAAAGACATCAATTTGGGGTGGGGGACAGAGGGCAAAACCTCTAGATGTGCCCTTATTTGGAAAAGGGGTTTTAGAGATGTAATTAACTTAAAGTTCTTGAGATGAAGAGATTAGGTACACAGACAAAAGGTGCTGCAAAGATGAGTGGAAATGTGGCCATGAGCCAAGGAACGTCAATAGCCATCAGAAGCTGGAAGAGACAAGAAAGGATTCTCTAGAACCTCTGGAGGGAGCATGACCCTGTGAACCCCTAGATTTCAGAACAATGAGAGAATCAATTTCTGTTGAGTTAAGCCACCAAATTTGTGGTCATTTATTATAGCAGCCAAAGGAAACAAATATAATTAGTTAACATTTTATGTGTTTTCTATTTTTTTAAGATTCTGAAAAAAATCTGCATAATTGGTGCTTCTCCTGTGTGGTAGTAAGAAACAAAAGATTTTAGTATAATTTGGTATTATACTAAAATGTCACTATGTACTTTTCAATCTAAAACAAAAATGCAAGTGGCTAAAACAGGACCATTATAAACCTGATAAGTAAATCTTTTAACTTAATTATGGGACCCTGAAAGGTTTTTTTTTTTTTTAATGTTTGTGAAAAACATGTGGATTGCTGTAAATACAAATATATAACTTATCAAGAATAGCACTTCATTCATTCTTGTTCACAAACTAGAAAATAAGGCAAGTTTGCATCTGGAAAAGGCAATACACATCACTATTTCTACCTTGACAAGTTTGATAATAATGGCATGGCAAATGTCTCCAAAATTTATTCAAGGTGACACTTCAAAATAATTTTTCTATAGTCAAAAGACTCAAAGAAGTGATACCATGAAGATTTCAGAAAAAATCTTTGCAAAGTCAAAAATGCACACATTAGTTATTTACCTAAATTAGTATGACCTAAACTTTTGTTGTTGTTAAAAATAGTGTGTTTATGTGTGCACATGTGTGTTTTCAGTCAGGAAAAAGTGGAAAAAATCTCAGATGTTGTGACTTTGATTTCTCTATTATAGCAGCTTTCAGAGAATGTTGAAGTATAATACTCAAGCCAGAATGCACTGGAGGACAAGGCAACCATGTAAATTATTTTACATCTATATAAAGAATTCTGTGAGCTACTGGTCACTTATCTCAGATGGTGACTTGCCAAGCCAGTCATTTGTTCTTTCTCTATCATGTGCAGTAAAGGAATAGAAATAGGACTTTCTACATAAGAAAATATACATATAATAACTCTTTTACAGTAATCACAATCATCTGCATGAATTGGTCTTCAAATTGCACTCCAGAGAAGTTACACCAATTATTTCAATGTATATCATAAAATAACAGATAAGTTAAGTATAACTTTAACTTTCATCTATTTGAGAAAAACATAGACCTTGTTTTTTTCCCAGAGTTGTTGTGGCAACATCATTTAAATTTGTTAATATAAGGTAAGTATGATGATGACTGAGAAGTTCACTTAGTTACTGGGATGTGCAATTACTGCAGCAAGAGATACAAATATATACACACATGTATATACATATACATATATAGAATTTCTTTTTTCTTCTTCAGACCACCAAAACAGAATTGGAAAGGGGAGTAGAAAGGAAGATAGAACAGTTGACCTTTCACACAGTATTCTGCTGCCTTTTATAGAAAGAAATCTCTTTCCTCCCAGGTCTTCTAGAACTCCATTCCCTGCCTTCAAGGGGGTCAAGGGAGAAAGAAGCAATAGAGAGAAGAAATAAACCACAAATATGAATCAATATTTGCCTTTAAAATCTAAATAAAGGTAATAGAACTTTCAGTACATCCCTAGCACAAACATTAAAATGTGGAGTTTTTCTCAAAAAAATAGTCATATAAAGTATTTGTATAAAGTAGACATCTATGCATAATTAGAAAATACCTCTTTAAATAAAGTTGAAGTCATTTTCCCTAACCGATTCTGCTAAACTTTGGTTTATTTTTAGTAATGATATGTGCTTGCAATATCATGCTGAAATGCTAGACTAATGATAAATTTAATTTCAGCCAAAGCAGATGAATCCATCAGCTTTCACTTGAGATAAGATTCTAAATAACTTGACTGACATGGAGCTGTACTTTTTTGAGTTTTCAAAATGGCTTCTCTTACACTGTGTGCAATATTAGCACCTTTCCAAATCATTAGCATGCACATTTTGTCTTGGCCTTTTCCTTTGCTATCTATTAAATTGGAAGCAGACAGTGAATAGTTCTGTCTATTCTTTTTTTCTTTTAGTGGGAGTGACCTAGAAATTTAAGATTTTAAATATTTGAATATTTGAAAGTCTCAAAACTCTTCAATTTTTTACAATTCCCTCTTCAGTGTCAGGTCACACAACAACAAAGAACACACATTTTTACGCTAAAGTGGAACAAATATTTCTAGTCCTGTGAACTGTTCAGATAGGTATTGTGGGAGGAGTCTAGTGATAGTTCTACAAATGCACATCAATTCATCCAGTTTAGCTTGACCTTTGCAGAAATACACTTATATTCACTCTGACCCTTGGATGCATGTTTTGTTCTTCTGAAAACATATGATTTTCTTTACTTAAATATTTTTCATATTCTTTGGCATCAGGAATCACTTAGATGAGATAGCTCCATTGTGGCGAGAGCGTGACCTTTCCAAAGGTACCCGTCTGTTATCTGTAAGACAAAGAGAAAAAGAACCAAAAACATGGTGAGCCTTAGATCTTGGCTATTACATGATACCGGGTTGAGAGAGGTTTTCAAACAGTCCTGAAAAATCACTTCAAATGAATATGTAAATAGGCAACAAGGAGCCCAGATCTGAGGAGTTCATGCTGCAGCTGCCAGTCTGAGTTCAAGAGTTCTACAATCAGCAATAAATGACTTTTCTTGGTAAGCAAAGTCAGAGTGATAAAAGAAATGGAAGAATTCTCACAAGCACAGTCCCCTTGGAAATAGCAGGCGACAACAAAATTCCTTGGTAAAAATGTTAAATTGAAAGGATCTATGTACAGTGCCTTTTGTTGGAAAGCACTTCAATTCCCTATGAGTTTTCAATTTGTATGTTGGCTACCTCTAGAGGACACCAGCATGGGCAGAGCAGAAAAGAGTTTTTATTTTTCACAATGATTGCAATATGTGGCAATCAAACCAGCTACCGAGTTGGCCTGATTGTATGATGTAAACAAATTCAATACATTATATAGTCATTATGGGAATGAATAATGAATGGGACCTAGAATAGGTCCCATTCCTCCTACCCATCACAGGAAGAATAATCACTGTAAAGATGACTGTTGGCACAAAGCTTGGAAAGCAAAGTTTAAAAGCATTGAAAGTTGCTGAAAATAGTTTTCGTTTTAATAGAAAAAAAGGTTTACAGCTCTGCTTTGTGATGATCACTGCTATATTATTATCACCTCTGTTTTATGCTCAGCTTAAATGCAATTGATGTGGGTGAAAATCCCTTTTTGACAAAAGCATAATATACTTAAGATTCTCCATTTAGAATGAGACTGGGTCCCTAGAAATAATGACAAGCACCAGCACTTACATAAATGCTAACACTTTACACTCGTTAATTTGCTAATTCACACAACATCCCCGGGAGGTAAGCCCATTTCATTCTATCCTATTATCTCTGCTTTAGTGATGAAGGTTACACAGCACATCAATGGTATGATGGGGGATTATAACGCAAAATTAATGCCTAAATGTCAGGTCAGCTTTGTCCAGAAGTGCATGTTGGGGCCTCCCAAGCTGCTACTTATTTCCTCCCTGAGATGGTTATACCCAACCAACATATCCTGCCTGTTACATGGGAAGGAAGGACTGAAAAGTGCTGAGGGTTGGCCATAGTGCCTTTCTCATTTGTGCTAGCACCTCTTGACTGATTCCTGGAGTTTTTGATCAATACCCAGAGCAAACCTAACTGGCCCCCGTGATCCTCACCTCATTAATGCTCCTTGTGAGTGCATTGAGCCAACTATCTATATGCTTAAAGCCTACCCAGAGCTTCAAAATACAACTATATCTCTGAGAGGTGAGAAAAAAAAGTCATTTTCTCCACTCAGAGATATATCTGAATGATGGATTATTGGGATGATATCATTGAAAAAAATCTATTATTTAGTTTGTGATATGTTTCACAATTCAGCTAAAAATGTGAAGATACCATTCCTGGATAAAGGATTTATTGCTTAGAAGTCACTGGTTTGCATACACATTGGTTTGGGGCTTCTTAGAAAATACTTCAAAATGAGATAACAATACAATGGTTCCCAATGCATCGCTAGAATTTAAGAGTTCAGTGTTAAAGCCATCAGATCTAGCATGCCTACAGTTTTGTGCCAGCTCAAGAAAAGGCTTGTGCCTTGGTGCCATAAATATCCATTCCATTGCTTACCATTCAATGGATCCAACATGAGTACCACCTCTAAAAACTTAGCCCCACAGCATTATATGATAGGATGTGAGAATTCACATCAACTTGTAAATTATCAGTAGCATTTGGTGTGAGAAAATGAACTTTGGAGTCAAAGCACACTGAAGAAAGGACACTGAAGCTTTTGGAAGACAGGCTAAACTTTGGTTCAGGACCCCAATCCAGTGTTATGGTTGGATATATGGTGTCCCCAAAAGCTCATGTGTGAGACAATGCAAGTTTTAGAGGAGAAATGATTGAGTCCTAACCTATACATTAAGCCCCTGATGGGATTTACTGAGTGGAAACTGAAGGCAGGTAGGGTATAGCTAGAGGAGGTGGGTCCCTGGGGCATGGCCTTTGGGGTATACATTTGGTATCTGGTGAGTGGAGCCTTTCTCTGCTTTCTGAACATCATATGAGCTGCTTCCCTCTGCCATACCCTTCTGCAATGTTGTTCTGCCTCACTTTGAGCCCTGAGGAACAGAGCCAGCTATCTGTGGGCTGAGACCTCTAAAACCACCAGTCCCCAGATAAACTTTTCCTCCTCTACTATTGTTCTAGGCACGTCTTTCAGTGACACCAAAAAGATCACTGAAACATCCAGATTTTGGTATACATGAAAAATTATTTTAGATTTTCTCCCCCTTCATTTTGGATATCTAATAGGTCCCTATGTTAATGAGATAATTATATGAAGAAGCAATTCTGTAAAGGTCACCACTTACATTTTCAAAATGTTAACCCACAACCTTTTTCTATGGGGGAAACAATGTCAGAAATTGCTATCTAGATCTTTTGATGTATTTCCAATTCTGTGTTTATGTTAAAATTAATTTAATTGCAAAATATATATTTATACTTTAGACTTGTATAAAATCAAGACATATCTAGAATTTAGAGGCTATCATAAAGTGTACACATACTTTGTTGCTTTTAGATATACATACACTTTCTTTTCCCCCATCTGTCCACATTCTAATGGAAACTAGCAATCTAACGATGATAACTTTTCATGCTTGGAGTCGTCTTGAATGAGAGACTGAAATATCACTGAATGAACTGTTTGAAATATGACTTCTACATTTATGGTATTAAATACTAAGGGCCCTCATAAGTAGTCATCATAATAATGAGAAAAGAACATATGTTAGATATTATTGTTGTCAGAGGTGACAAAGAATGATTGTGAGAGTGATAGCATTTCTGGTTTGGAAACAGGTGCAGGAGGTAGCTGCCCATGTGATATAATTTGAGAGCTCCATAAACTCCAGTATAAGCCAAATTCACTTTTCTAACTAGTCTTCATCTTATAACACTATTGATGCTACTTTACTTTCGATGACAAAAATAGAGGCCTTTCATCCAAAAAGTGAGTGGGTTAAAACACATGTATTTAACTGAAATGATACTGGGTGGGGAGTTGTTAACAAGTAGTGGCATCTCTTCCCAATCTGCCTCTTATAATTTTGGAAATCAAAGGGAAAGAGATGGGGGTGAATGGAATTTGTTTGTGTGTACTTGTTGAGGACACTGCAATGAGATAGAGGAAAACTCCACCATAGTTCGGTAAGTACACCCTAACAGATTCTCTTTGGTCATCAAAGACTTGTCTCTGAAATGCCCCAGGTGAAGATGAACAGATTCTGATACTGTAGAGACTGATCTGATCAGAGAATGAAGTTAAAAAGAAGGATATAGGTATATGAAAATGTGCATCCTATGGAGCAAAGATGGCCAAAAACAATATTCAAATCTTTCATCCAAAGGGAATATAAAATACATGGTTCATCTTAACTATGGTTCAGCACCTTATGAATATCAGGTTAACCAGCACAAACTGATGCCAAGGCTTTCCCTGCTGTCATAAGAGAAGAAGCTTTATGCTTCATGACTTTCATGAGCATAAATTGATTTGGCATTCATCTCAAAAATCTTCCCAACTGAGTTTTGAAGTGAATGGATTAATTCCATTATTGTATTGCTCTATAATTCACTCATGCAATCATTTATTCAGCAACTATGTACAAAGCACACCATCCATGAAATAACTGAATGTCACTAAGTTTTAGATCCATTGCTAAATCTATATCATTAATTTCCTTCTCCTTAAAAACTTTGTCAAGTGAACTGAGGAATCAGCACAGCCCAGATAAGGCCTGCACATTACATAACATGAGATAGTCTAGAAGACTCAAACCTACAGTATGTAACCTGGGAATGTGTCATTAATCCTATAACAAAAGGAGTGTATGCCAAAGTACAAGGCTGTGTCTTTGCACACTGCATGAGATCAAGTTGGGACTGAAAAATTCCAATAAAAAAGGACCACATTCATTATTCATTCCCCTTAAAGTTAGGTGTCTGTCTCTTATAAGGAGAGACCGTTTCCCTTCTGCTTCAAAAACAGTTGTATCAATGTTGCCCTAACCAAACACATTAATCCCTCACAGCAGGATAACATTAAGCCAAGTGTATGCCCAGTACATACCTCACTATTTCAAAATATCCCATCTTAATGCAAATTAGTTGTCTAGAAAACGAAGTAAAAGAAACCTTCAATGTAGGCACTGTATCCAACAAACATAGCAAATGAAGGTCTGGGTCTATGCAACTTAGGCTAAGGAAACCAAGGAAAGCTATTGCTTCCAGAAATGTCCACTAAAGTAGCTATTTGTATCCCAAAACAGTAGTGAGAGGAAAAATAACTTATTTTAGACAGTTATATTGAAATCATCATGTGAACTTACATTCCTCCTCCTTGTGTTCAAAACTGTTTATGGTTTTCTCTGTGATTTTAGGGATCCTAAATTGGATCACTAGAAATGAGTGGCCTATGGTAACCAAATTAGGCTTGGGCCTAATCTCTTGATAGAGGACCTTTCTCTATCAGTTGACCAGATTCTTTCTCCTTACTGTTACCAGAATACGGTCTTTAAAAAAGCTTGAGGGCGGGCTGGGGATGTGGCTCAAGTGGTAGCACGCTCACCTGGCATGCGTGCGACCCGGGTTCGATTCTCAGCACCACGTACAAACAAGGATGTTGTGTCCGCCGATAACTAAAAAATAAATACCAAAAAATTCTCTCTCTCTCTCTCTCCTCTCTCTTTAAAAAAAAAAAAAAAAAGCTTGAGGGCTAGGGATGTGGCTCAAGTGGTAGCGTGCTCGCCTGGCATGCGTGTGGCCCGGGTTCAAGCCTCAGCACCATATACAAACAAAGATGTTGTGTCTGCCGAAAACTGAAAAATAAATATTAAAAAATTCTCTCTCTCTCTCTCTCTCTCTCTCTCTCTCTCTCTCTCTCTCTCCCTCTCTTTAAAAAAAATAAAATAAAAAAGTTTGAACTCAAACTATTTATACAAATTGGCATTCTACTTTTTCATTAAATATTTTAGCACAGAAATTTTATATGTCATTAAACTTCTAGATTATGATATTACAAATATGATGTCTTTTTTTTAAAGAGAGAGATAATTTTTTAATATTTATTTTTTAGTTTTTGGTGGATACAACATCTTTATTTTATTTTTATGTGGTGCTGAGGATCAAACCCAGCGCCCCGGGCATGCCAGGTGAGCGCGTTACCGCTTGAGCCACATTCCCAGCCCGCAAATATGATCTCTAATGGCATATACTCTTCTTCTTTTTTTTTACATAAATAGACCACAATTTGGTTAACCATTTATCTACTTCAGGGCATTTAAGTTGCTTCCAATATCCTGCTGGTATAAATAGCATACTAATGAATATCCTCATAGTTACATCTATACATGTGCCGTATATGTAGATGGCATTGTTGTGGTGTGAAAAATTAGGTGCAAATTGTACTCTAGAGTAGTTTTACTAATTTAAATCCAATTGTCAGTATATTTGTCTAATCTCATTGAGTATTATTCTTTTTAATATGTGCTGATTTAAAAAGTAAAAACAACATGATTCATGATTTTGGCATTTCTTCAAATACTAGAGAGGCAGATTTTTTTCATGTTATTGTCCACTTATTTGTCCTTTATATGCTGATCATTTCCTTGGCCTGTTAATTTTGTTTTGGCTTTGAACATTAAATAATTAATGAAGTAATCAATTAAAATATTAGAAATATTTTCCTTAGTTTGTTGATCATCTATTTTGTGTTGTAAGCTTTAAGGAACACATGGTTTCATTTTTACCATTTCTATGTTACTAAATCTATCCATCATTTACATTGTGATTTTTTTCCTTTCTTTATAAGCTTAGAAAGTCTCTAGCCATAGACATTGATAAACACTCAATCACATCTTTTCTTGCCCCTTAAGGTTTGATTTCTTATATTTAATGATTTAGATGATCTGTGTTTTATTTTTTTCTCTGTTTTATTTTGTTTTATAGTGCCTTATCAAATAAGTCTCCACATTGTTTTATTTCTTCTTTTTCCTCACAAAGAGGACATGTATCATTTGTTGAATCATCATGAATTCCTATACTGATTCATCATATCTTTTTTATCATATATTAAAGTATCTATACTAGGGTTTCTGTTCTGTTGACATTGATATTATTCTGCAATTTTGTGCCAATACCTTCTTATCTCATCATTTGAGCCTCATAATATGTTTTAATATCTGGTGTAATTAAACCTCTATCACTTATATTTTCACTTAAAACAAATATTTTGGGGATACACTTTGGTGTTCTACATCACATTATAATCACAAAACAACTAAAAACCAGTACAACATGAAAAACAAACAAATGGGTCCTAGGCTCCTCCTAGCAAAAAATAGGCAGTTGCCTCTGAAAGCCAATGAGTTAAGTGATGCTAAGATCCTTAATGATGTTTTTTCAGAGTGTTCCTCATTTTCTTGAAAACTGAACAAGCTTTCATACCTATTTTTTGGTCAACTTTTCTGACAGCTAGCCATTTTCTTTTAGAAATACAGCAGATTCCAGCACTAACCTAGAGTATCCCCAATTACACTTAGACATTTTTTTCCCATCACTGGGAACTGAAATCTGAGACAGTCTACCATTGAGCATTATCTCCAATTCCATCCACTCCCACACTCTTTTTTTTTTTTTGAATTTTGGGACAGGGTCTCACTAAATTTGTCAGGGTAGCCTTGCACTTGTGATCATCCTGCCTTAGCCTCCCAAGTAGCTAGGATTATAAGCAAGAGCCATCACACCCACTCACCTAGACATTTTATAATACATTTACTCTCTTTATTTTTGCCTTGTCAAAGATTCAAATAACTAAAATTAAGTGTATAATTTAATTAGTAATGATAGATTCTAGTGCTTCTAGTTTGTAAACCTTATTTTCTCATAGATTTTATAATAAGTTTACATTTTGAGCCTCTACTAGGTACCATAGGTATTAAACCACATTGAACTGTTTCATTCCTATGGAATTGTATACACAGGGTGCTGTGCAAAAATGCATGGCTGAGAGCCAATCAATTACCTTCAGTTAACAATTAAATACTTCTAGCCCTATTCTAATCTCCATGACATTGTAATGTTTTTAAAACTTGAAACAGGCCATGTTGTGTAATCTATATCCTTCATTACATGCAAATAAATCCATGCAAAGAAAACAGAAACCCAGATTACTGTGGTAGTTCAGGTTGGCAGAAGAGAGGAAAGTTATTTTAACGATGATGGTAATGGAAAGCAATAATGTTAAAATAGTTCAGAGGCTACTGTGACTATAGACACACAACTCCCATTAACTGTAATTGGAGTTAAGCACATGTAATGATAACAAAATAGACCCCTAAATGTCTTTCCAATTGGAAAATAAGCAAATGTGTTCCAGGAAACAGCATGCTTCTGTGTGGAAAATACAGTATTCTAATTGAGATGCACAAATTATTTTCACATTGATATTGCTGAAGGTATGATGGTGGTATTTTTCCTATGCTTAGGTATGTAGTAGATCTGCTTGGGGTAACATCTGTACAATGAATGTCTTTCCTTAATGCTCAGCATTCGTTATGTTATTAAAGGAAAAGTCTCAATAGTTGCAATGGATTTATTAATTCAGTAGCTTGTTATCAGCATGAAACTCTGCTGTGCTAGGGGAAAAACAAATTATATTTTACAAAACTGCAGCAGAGAGATTAAATCACTTTTCTATATTTCACTTTCTTCTTATCCTTTCTGCCAGGTAGTAACTCTACTCTCTATCTCTATTATGAACCTCATAATTTGCAAACTATCAAGACTCGTAGTAATATAAAGGTACATTATCAAACAAACTCAATTATAGTAACTTTAGGAAGATGGAAATATGTGATAAAAGTAAAATCACATAGTACAATAATATTACTTCAAGACATTAAAAACTTAATCCATATTAAGCTATGAATGGAGAAAATATGCAATACTTACTTTTATCTATCACAAACATATATTTTTATAATGTGTCCAACCAACCTCTTGGGATTTTAAATGACTAGCATTTACATAATTGATAACTTGAGTATTTCCAGTATTTTAGAAAAATATGGTGCAGAAAAAAATAAAATAAGTATATTGTTCAGAATTTCAATTCCCATAGACTTTACAATTGATTATCTTTAGACTCATTGTCAAAGCTAGTGAATAGATCTTTTTTTTAACATCCTTGGTTTTGTACATAAGCCATGCATTGTTTGTTTCCTTACTAGAGAGTACAACTGGGCCCTAAAACAAAACTTTCTCTGAGTTTGAAAGTCTGATGAGGATACCTGCATACCTGGAAAATACAGAAAATGGTGACAAATAAAAATATGAAGAATGTTAGAAAATAGTGGGGAAAGCTCCCAAGGAAATTATATAAGTGAAACTGATGTTGAAGAGCAAACCAGCAGAAACGACTCAAACTGTAACAGCACTGTTCAAGATGTCTATCATAGTGGCTTATACATAGCAGTTTCTTAGAAACTGTTGATTAAGTAATCATCCAGTCATTATTAATGAATCAGGAACTGATCCTTGAGTTAACCTTCAGCTAGGCTGCTTACATGGAGGGAATATATTTTGCCATTAATACAAAGAAACACTTCCATCATCCATCCATCACAAATTGTTTTGGCATAAACTATCTATCTGCAGGGAATATAACAGGCACTCATATATTATTAAAGTGGAAAGGATAAATGTACCAAAAATTATTACATGAAATATAACTATGTGTCTTTTGTAGCATTTATTAGATTCTAAGTACAATAGAGGTTCATAGTAGAGAACTATGTGCAGGAAATTAAGTGCAGGAAATCAGGGTCAAGGAAAGCTACATCATGATTAGGCTTTAAAAGATAGGTGGAGGGGCTGGGGTTGTGGCTCAGTGGCAGAGCACCTGCCTCGCACATGTGAGGCACTGGGTTCAATCCTCAGCACCACATAAAAATAAAGAAATAAAGGTATTGGGTCAAACTACAACTAAAAAAAATTTTAAAAAGATAGGTGGAGTCAGCCACTGTGGCACATGCCTGTAACCCCAGTGCTCGAGAGACTTGGGCAAGAGGATTGTGAGTTCAAAGTCAGTTTCAGAAACTTATTGAGGCCCTAATAAATTCAGCAAGACCTTGTCTCTAAATAAAATATTAAAAAGGGCTGGAGATGTTGCTCAGTAGTTAAGCATCTGGTACCCCCCCAACAAAAAAGGATAGTTGGCACTTCAATAAGAAGAAAAATTTAGCTGTCAGTTTTTGCTTAGTAGGAAAAAGTGAATTTTAGTTCCTTATATTGTTGACCATTCAATTACCAAATTTTTCTTTTTGGGGAGGCATGAAAAACAATGAATGAATAAGGATGAATCAGAAAGCCTGTACATCTTTTACTTTTTCCCTAAGAAGAAAATAATTTAATGAAAGGAAATGCACTGGCCAGATTTGTAGTTGCAAGGACTAAGATACAGGTGGGTGTTTCCATATGCAGGTGATTTTAATTTCAATTATATTTTTATAAACAGTCTTGAAGCATTTATATGGAGGACAGCAGCTCTGCTCCAAGAAACAAACAAACAAATAAATAAATCCCAGCAGAAAGGGGGCTCCCTGAAATCATCTGGTGAGGATCTGTTTTTGAAGTCTAGATGGCCCTATTAAGAATGATAGTACAAGAGCTGATCAAAGCATAGATTACAATGACCTGGGCCAAGAGTGCTTGGCAGGGTGAGAGCATGAGCAGCCATTTAGGTGGGTGCAGAATAAACTAGCTGTCAAATGGTATTGGGGCTAAAGAGTCAATTCATTACCACCACCTGTCATCTCTGTGCCTTCCTACTCCATGTGTGGCACAAATCCTTATGACTAAGAATACTAGGCATCAGCCATTTCTCTAACTTCAATCATATGATGGACAGTCCTCTGTCATTTTCTGTGGCAGTTGTTTGTGATCTTCTTGAGCCTTGTTGCTGATATGCTGACCTAGAATACACTTACTTGTCATCTGCTTTTGTTTCTGAATTGCTCAGTGTCTACATATCTACTTTTTGTTTTTAACACGTGCAACCCATTTCTTGGGCTGCTTTCCTCTATTTTTTGATGAAGGAAGTTTTAGAGCAGACAGCCCAACTCTCTAACTTAAGTAGCCCCAGGGAGGGTGGGGGGAGAGGGAGTAAACTCAATGACTTCAGTAGTAAGGCAGAGATGGCAGTCCTTCCCCTGCATGATGCCTCCATCTCTCTCTGTACCAGATTATTGAAATATGCCAGTGCCTATGATTTTTGAGGAGAGAAGATACTTAACCTACACTTACAATGCAAGAGTCTATAAACAGGTGCTTCCCATTAGTAGTGTTCCCCATGCTAGTCTGTGCTTAATTACTTAACCAGTTGTATGAACAAAGGCAACCTGTGTGGTTAATATTCTAGACACTTTAGCAGCTGCCAGTGCCATTGTTTTAAAATCTAAACTCTCCCTTAAGGTAGGAGCCAGTCAGCAGTTGTATTAAATGTGAGCAATTAGGACAGAGTTAAAACATGGCTTCTCAATTTCATATTCATAACTGACAGAAGTTCCTTTGTAATTTTAGTGTCTAATGCAACCCATACAAAACCTGAGTGCCAGGTCCAGGCTATAGCTGAATAAAAATGGCTGCAACTAGTAACTTACCTCTCATATAAGAAGTCTCAAAGAATCATTCCAGATTGTTAAGTCTATTGGAACAAAGCCAGTCCCCACAACATTAGAAAAATGTATAAATATGAATAGCCATTCTTCCAATGTTCTTTGCAACATTTTTGTACAAGCAAAATCACAAACAGCTTATATATCATTATGGGATTAGATGCAATATGGAACCTACATAAACTGGGATACTATGCAGTCCATCTAAATTGTTATATGGATCTGTGTGTCTGGATAGAAAGAGATTCACATTATAATGTGAGAAATGCAAGTTATAAAAGAGTATATTATATTCTTATTTTTTAAAAAAATTATAACTTAAAATATAATTCTGAAAAGCTTGAAAGGATATACACCCAAAAAACTGGCTCTTGTCTTAATGGAGAAATTACAATTGTTTTTACTTTTCCCTGAACATCTGAATTTGGGGCATTTAAGCATGATCAATTTGCCAAGTTAGGGGAGAAATCTAGACAGGGTCTTAAGTTCTCAGTCCTCAGCTATAAAGCACATACTGTTTTCAAGTTTTTAAAAAGAGTAGTCAATAATCTCTGAATTAATTCCTAGTTGATTATACAATCACTAAGTACATCATAATGGAAATGAACAAAAAGAACAGAAAACAGGTGCCATTTCTTTTCCCTGCTTCAGTAAGGGCTACAGAATGTTCTCTGATGGTAAAGACAAGTATTAGAACATAAGTAAATGTGTCTTCCCATGCTATTATCATTTATGAAGGTATCTCACATATTGTTAGATTCTAAATTCTAAAAGTTCAAGTCATAAAAAAGTGACTGTCTTCAAAAGATTCACTCATTTCACAAATATGAGTAAAAATTCAAAAAGATATGGAAGTATGTCATTACATCATCTTTTGAGAGAAAGCTTTACTTCAATGATAAAATCACATCAGACTTTAAAACTGCTTTGAAACCTATTGCCTAAAAATAACAAATTAAAAGAGGAATGAACCAACTATCCTTTGATAGTAAATGATACTGATCTATTTTCCACAAGGCATACTTTTCCCTATATAGTGCAGGTGGTGGTGTCTGGGAGTGGTGGAGAGAATTATGGCACTAAGCATTCTTCTTTCTCTTACCACCATTTATACTGGTGCAATTTATGACAAAGTAAAGCCAATTGATATATGTAGTCTTTGAACTTATTAAGGTACACTACTAGACACATTTTTTCTAACTCATTAGGCCAGTCTTACATTTATTTATTTGCAAAATGAACCTTTCTAGACACCAATTTCCTCATTTGCAAAATGGAGATTTTAATAATAGTACTTACACTATAGGGTATTAATAGGACTAAATAACATAATTTAGTACCTGGCCCATATTAACCTTTTAATAGGTTTAAAGTATGCATGCACACATACAAACACATCAGTCAATAAACTTCAAGCAAAAAGCTGTCCCTGCTTATAATGAATATCCGCTACTTAGTGTTAGGCATAGGTCAAAGATTGTAGTAGCCATAAGGGGTACATATTGTTCATTGTTCTGCCACCTATTAGCATTGTTTTCCTAAATTTAAATTCCCCTTTGTGAACATGAAATAATATTAAAGGCCTATCTAATGGGGTTGTCCCAAGAATTAATAATGTAAATGGGCTAGAATGGAACCTAATACAGAATAAAAGTTTATATTTTTAACATTTATATTATATAATAATTATAGCATTTAGATAATTATATAAAACTTACATAAGATATTTATATTTTATTACATAATTTATATAAGAATGAAATTCCAAAGATTCTAGCATCAAGATCTTATTATACTTTTTAAATTCTAGACCACCTCATGGCATTATGACATTTTTTTAGTTACTTCTGGGACAATGAGATAAGATGCAAACAGATGTTTAAAAAATCTCTTTCAGATTAGTCTAGAAAAACAAAGACTTAATTAAGATTAGTCAGGAAATCAGAATTTATCAAGATTTTGACTTTATTTATTTCCCAAGTCATCATGGGCTGGGGTATTTTTTATGCCTTTGAGAAGCAATGAAAATCTTTTATAACAATTTATTTATTTTTCTTATTGTCATCCAGACTCCTTTATATTACTTCTTCACTCTAGGACTCCAGTTGTCTGGACAGATTTGTCCCTTAGGGTAGAAAGAGATTATTTCTAGAGATTCTGGTCTGGCTTGAATGATGCATCTAGTAAAACCAGTCACTTGTTTGTTTTTTTTTTCTTCCTTAATACAGCAGATTTACCAGGCAACCTGCTGACCTTTAATTTGGTTTCCTGAGTAGCCTGTTCAGTGGAAAGAGGGGAGAGTCTTGCCATCATAAGCAGAGTCTATTCCCACGTTGGGTATAGTTCTCTCTGTCCAAAAACAGGCCTATGATTTATTTCTTGAACACTAACTATGTGCCTAGTATACTACTAGAGGGATACAGAGATAATGAGTCAGTCTTTTCTTTCAAGGCAGGTACTATATAGTGATTGTGGTCTTTTGGTTTAATAGTCTGATGAAGATATGTCTTGGCCACCTTTGTACTCTGCTCTATAGTTCTCAGTATGTTTGATGACCTAGATTACATCCTTTAATACTAGGATGAATCAAGATGCTGTCATTCAAATCGGGGTAGCATACAAAGATAATAAGACGGTAAGTGCTATCATTAGGGTACACTCTTCAGGAGCACAGAAAATGAACAGTTACCTTTAACACATTCAGGTGGAGCCAATCAACAGGCTGTTAAATATTAAAAGGCTGATGGTCAGGGGAGTGGCCTGGAAAGAATAAAAGTGATTTGGGGGACTCATCACATATTTTGTAATTGAAAACATGACTTAGGAAAGTATGGAGAGGTAGAAGAGCAGTGAGCTGATAATCAAATCCTGGGAAATACTGATATTTAAAAGATGAGCATAGCACTGGGAGTCCACGAAAGAAACAGCAAGTATTCAGAGACATACAAAAAGAGTCATGAGAGTGCATGTTATGGAATCCAAGGGAGCAGATATTTTGAAAAGTGGCATAAGCAATAATATCACATATTGTAGAAAGATGCAGTAAAATAAAGATAGAAAACCATCAGATTTAGAAATATGGAGGTCATTAGAGACCTTAATGAGAGCAATTTCAGTGAAATAAGGGGAGCAGAAGCCAGACTGCAGAAGGTTGATGAATAAGTGGAGGCAATGAATATAACTTATACTTGCATTTCCTGTGACCCTGAAAGAGATGACATTTTTTAGAGACATAACTGTTACCTCAGGGCATTGTGCCTGACAGTCCCAACCCACTTCTCACTAAAACCATCCTGCTCAAATGTTTTTGTTGTTGTCATTTATTTGTTTACATAGTAGCAGTACTAAATAGGCTCTCCTCCCACTTATCAGTGGCCACTGATTATACCATGATGGATATCTGCCCCCCAGGGGCAGCCAATTCATAGGTTGGCAGGTAACTAACAAATTATATAATTCATGATAAAAAGGCAGTATTCAATTGGGTAATAAGCCAGTTACAGAGAAATAGAAAAGGATGAACATACACACAGAAAGAAGTGAAGCTCATTTTATTTCTTAAAGTGTCCAGAGGAAGTTTCTGTTCTAACAGAACCCATTAATTATCTTATGTAATTCCTAATGTTGTGGCAAATTTCACATGAAAAAAAAAATCCAATGAAGCTCACCCTGCGCTTATTTCTTAAAGTAAGATATACTTAAAGTTTTGTGTTTTCATTTTTATGAGGCAGTAAAAACTGTTGACATAGGCATATTTTATATCATCACTTTCTAAGTAACTAGTGCATTGATCATTAATATATGTCAAGGTCTACATGTACATTGGTTTGTTTTTGTGTTATCTGACAGCCAAGTAACTTTATGGTGTATTGTATTAATTAAGGTTCCACAATAATTTGAATAGACAATTTTTTTTTTGCAATTGAGTCATCACAGGGTGTGACACTATCTCACATAACAGCACAGGTGAGTTGCACATATGACAGAGAAACTGTGACATGGCAGCCAGTACCATCTTCATGATGTGTGCCAATGTATTTGCTCTGGGTCCCCTTGCAGCTGTTTATCAATTGTAAACTGAGTGGCAAATATGCACAAAACAACCTTTGTATTCCAGATTCCAATAATATAAATGGGTTATACTCATATTATGCAAATTTCAATCCTAGCCTTATCTTCATGTGAGCAAGACAACTTTACAAACTTACTCAGCTGAGACCAATGAAAACTGGAATTTGAGGTTTGCTCACTGCCAGAGTTTTCATTCAGTGTGGAGTCTGATGACCCTGAGTTCTGTCACAAACCCTCAAAGTTATGGGTGCCATTTGTCTGGCTTAGTTATATAGCAGGGATTCTCTGTATTAATATCAATGAGGCAAAAATGTATAACTGGATCTGAAGTCAAATCTTTCTATTATTAAATCTAGCATCAATGGGCATATTAAATGAATATTAATTTTGTTGTTCTGTTTTATAGTTTTATTAAAATCATGAAAGCATATGGCATTTATGCCTGCTTTTATATTTATTGAAATTTAAGTCACAATATATTAGAAATAGTTTTAATTCAATTATTGTGGATTCCAAAGAGTGAAATTCCCACTAAAATGGATCCACAGATCCCTTTTATTATTCATAAAATTTGAGAAGCAGTGCACTGGCTAGACTAGTCATTAGACTCATGCCTTCTTCCCTTCAAGGGATCTGTCACCCTGCCTTTCTGAGTAGGCTTCTGAAAGAGACCGTACTCCCTTAGCTCAAAAGGCTATTGGTGATTTAAAATAGGATGAACCTGGCTCAACCCTAATTTGAAGTGGTGAAAAAAAAAGACAAAGTGGCAATGAAAAATTTAACAAGTTAACTTTCAAAATGACTTCAGAGGGCTCGTAGATTAAAATTCACTGCAAGATAAGACATATGAAGATAAAAGTGAACAGATTCATGCTAAGGAAGTAGCTCAGGGTGATTAGAATATATGTGTAATAAATTTGGCTCTAAAATTTGTGGCAGCTAAAAAAGTAAAGGGGAAATCTATGGAATACACATTTTCTGGGTTTTTGGGGTTATTGTTGTTTGTTTTTCCATAAATCCTATTTCATCTATCAGATTTTCTCTTATTCTCTACCCATCCTTGAATCTAGCTAGGTTCACTTCATAACTGTTCCACAACACACACATATTTTAGATTTTTGCTTATGTGCCCACTCTTCTTTTTTCTTTCCCTCTATTAAAGACTATCTATCCTTCTAAGCCCAACTCAAATCCCACTTCCCCAATCCTTCTAGCCTTTACATGTCTCTCTCTCATCTGGACTCCAATAGCACAAACTTAGCTTGTACAATAGCCAGCTTCATACCAATTCACTATAACTTCAGTCTCATCTTTCCAAGAGGTCAGTACTAGAATGGCAGAGAATGCCATCTCATCTACCTCTGTATTAGTTTTCTCAATACTACACAGTCATGAAATAAATACACAATGATTCTTTTTCTGAATAAAACTTTTATGAGGGTTTATAGATGTATAAACATGCCCTTCTTTCCTATACACACATATTTGTATGGGGAAATAAATAGTTTACAAACTCTACCTTTTCAATATATTCTTTAACTATGGATCTAATTGTGAACAGGTTCCAGAGATGGCTTTGTGTTTTTAAGGGAATTGAGGGAAAAGGATAATATGTATGGTTACATTGTTAAATTGTACATAAACTGACATTTAGCAGCCCTGAGAGCTCCAGTGTTGACTACATAAAATCAGACATTGACTTGAAGTGAAAGATCCTTCCTTAGAAGATGCTCTTCTGACCAGCCACATTACAATCTCATTCTGAGATGCTCTATTTTATCCTATTCTGAACACTAGTCACAAATACAATAACCATAAATATCAAAATTTCAAGACTAAGGCAGAATTTGCACACATTATTTCTAAAAGATTCTCTGTCAGGATTATTTGACTACCTTTGGAAATATACTCCAGTAGTGAATACTTTCTTACTGATTATAAAACTAGATTATAAAAATACAATTTCTGTAAGCATAAAATTTTATACCATATAAATCATCTTTTCTTTTCCCTATTGATACAGAGTAAAATTCTATTGAATACAGGGTATTTTCCATGATGACTCTATGAATAGGCTTATTCTAAATCAATACTACTTCAAGCATTAGAATTTTAGTCCATTCATCTGCATTTTCCTTCACCTGTCTGTACACAATGCTATTGACAATTATTCCTTCCATGAAACTCTCTTACTATTATTTCTTCATTTTCAAACTACCTTTACATCTTATCCTTCTGTTTCTAAGCAACTATTCTTTTCCTGTCCCAATGTGGTGAGTTAATTTCATGTTCTACTCTTTGTCCTTTTCCATATTATTCTCTATACTTTGCATGACCTAATTTTCCATGGGTATACTCATCTATTTGCAAAATTTCAACAACTTCAACCTTCTGTATGCTAGTGAACCTATAGCTTCAATCACCTCCTAATATTTCTCCTTATTATTCAAAAGCTACACCACACTCAAGACTCAAACTAAACTGACTTCCTTTCTTTCCACCCTATTCCCTCCTTTTTGTGTTCCCTTGTTTTGATAACTGGCACCATGTTTTGGGTTGATTTGTGTCCCTCCAAATTCATATGTTAGAGTATTTAAGTCCTCATATATAAGAGTGAGGTGACCTCATTTGAAGGCAGAGTATATATAGAAGTTATTAAGATGAACTTATTAGAGTAGACTCTAATTCCTTATGACTGATGTCCTATAACAAGGAAAAATTTGGAGGCCAACACACATTAAGAAAGAATGCCATGTGAACACAAAGGTAGAATCCTACTGACATTTCTACCAGCCAAAGAATGCCAAATACTGTCAGAAAACCACCAGGACCTAGGGGCAAGGCTGGACTAGACCCTTTACTATTACCTTCAGAGGAAGCACGGCCAGGCCAACACCTTGATCCCAGGTGTTTAGGCTCCAGAACTAGGAGACAATATACTTCTGTTGCTTAAGCCATTCAATTTGTTGTTTTTTTGTTATAGCATCACTGGAAAACAAATAGAGCCATCATACATCTATTCATAAAATCAATCAACCAATCATACTATACTCCTTCCTTTTATCTTAACCTTCATATCCAGTAACTCAACAAGTTCAATTAATTTTAACTTCTGAATCATTCTTTTTTTCCCCTTGGGAGGGGGTACTGAGGATTGAACTCAGGGGCACTCAACCACTGAGCCACATCCCCAGCCCTATTTTGTATTTTATTTAGAGACAGGGTCTCACTGAGTTGCTTAGTGTCTTTCCTTTGCTGAGGCTGGCTTTGAACTCGCAACCCTCCTGCCTCAGCATCCCAAGCCACTGGGATTATAGGTGTGTGCCACTGTGTCCAGCCTGAATAATTCTTGTATGTATTTCTTCTTCATCAGCAACTCCTCTGCCACTACCCTAGGGCAGGCCTTCTATTGCCTTGGTTCTTTTTTTTTTTTTTTTAGAGAGAGTGAGAGAGGAGAGAGAGAGAGAGAGAGAGAGAGAGAGAGAGAGAGAATTTTAATATTTATTTTTTAGTTATCGGCGGGCACAACATCTCTGTTTGTATGTGGTGCTGAGGATCGAACCCGGGCCGCACGCATGCCAGGCGAGTGTGCTACCGCTTGAGCCACATCCCCAGCCCCTTGCCTTGGTTCTTATAGTAGATTCCTATTGAATCCTTTTGCCTCTGGCCTCACCAGCTGCACCTTAGGAAAAAGTCATGCTACAAGGTACACCTGATCATGCTACTGTAAGTCAAAACCTGGAATGGCTCATCACCCATGAGGAAAAAAAAAAATAAAACAAATGCCTTATCTAACAAAGCCTAGCACGACTACTTGTTTTCCCAGCCTCTTATACCTATAATTCAAGCAATGGTGAACAGCTGGCTATTCCTTGGATATCATGCTCTCCTATTGCCTCCAATAATGCTGCTCCTTTTTTTGGATTATGCCTCTCTTCTTTTTTCTTTTCCTATTCAAGAAACTCATACTTGGGTTAAGATTCAGCTTGAGCCTTTTACCATGATTGTCTCTGTGCAGTATGTCTTCCCCCTGTTTACTGTGAGCTCTGGAAAGGGAGGAACTGCCGTTTTTACCTATTTTCTTGGTGCCTAGAATGTAACAGGCATTTTGTAAATGATTTCTAAATGAACACGTTCTTTTGTTTAGCTCCAAAGTAAACAAACATACCAGAGCACACTATTCATTTGAATAGGTAAGCTTGTATGTGCATAGAAACTATTTTTTAAGTAAGTGAATTCAGCTTTGATTGCCTTTTCTGATAAAGAGAGCTAGCCATATCTGTCTTTCATAGTTGCTCAAGATATATTGCTCATCTTTTCGTTTTCCTGTGTGCTTTGAAGCCTGTGGTAAGAGAGTTCTATTGGAGAGCGGTTAGTTCAACGGTCATTATAGGGCAGAATTAAATTCATCTTTCCACTCTTTAGATCTTTACATTTTTTTTTTTAGGTCTGTCAGCTCTCCTTAGATAGCTTGTAGGAGAATCAAAGGCAGTCAATTTGCTGTTACAGCCATATAGTGACATAGGAGAAATGAAACATTGCATTACTACAGAATGTCTAATTGCTACTTTCTACTTCAATAACCCAAATTGTAGTTGATACCATTTTATGGTGAGAAGGGGTTAAGAAGCCCTTATTTCTAGTAGGTTGCATAGGAAAACAAACCCTTCCTCCTTCCACCCAACAATTCAGTGAGTTCAGTCATCTCAAATTGCCTCCAGGTGGTAAATACTTGAAAGATTCTTTATTATCTTTAAATGGTAAGAAAACCATTTCAAGAAATACATATCTCCTTTTCCTTCCTCCCTGGATAGGATAGGGCACCAACATATAAACATATAGCCTAGTTAACACATCACAAAACAACAACAACAACAAAATACTGCCAAAAAATATTCAGTGCTTTCTTATGAAAACAGTAGCTAGTCCCTTTGGACCACAGCATTGAAACAGTTCCACTAAACCTTTAATGTGAATTTGCTCAATGGGATTGTGCATACAGGTGTAGAACAATTATTAGATTTGATATCTGAATGAGCTTAGGTTCCCATTAGAGCTTGACTGCTTCAATGACCCCATTATTTTGCTTCCACTGCTCCCCGAACTGATCAACTTAATTATTCTGACTAACGAAACATTTAGGACATGAATTTCTGATTTGTTTCAAACCATATGGGACATCTAAAAGTGCTTCACTTTTAAAAAAAATCACAATACAGAAGAAATGGTTATGAGGACAGGTTAGAAGCTTGGAAGTAGGGCAGGGCCATGATCCATGCTGGGCACAGAGATACCACACCCCTTGAAATATCTCTTCTGTTTAGATTTCTGTTGGTACTAGTTATACTGTAGCAGTTTCACTTTTTTCTGGAATACTCAAAAGATAAAGTATTAATTTGGCTGTTGGTGGGGAAAGGGAGGGGTTGAAGTTAAATCTTGCACTCCTTGTCATAATACATTCAGATCCTTAAAATAGCTAAAATTCAGAAGGGTAAATAAAATGCTTTGCAGAGTAAGCCAACTACAGATATTCTTAGGCAAGAATAATAAAGAAAAGTCAGAAAACAGGACTAACTTTAGAGGTGATGTGTAAGGAATATGATCTTTTATAGGTGGAAAGTTAAGTTAAGGTCAAAATTATATTCCTACAAAAAAGTATTCTTACCTTTGAAATATTGTATTTGGGCATTAACTGCAGAAAAAGTTGTAATAACAGCAATTGTATATAGCTAGGTGAGAAACAGATCAGTTTGAAACTGAAATTTAATGATTCTGATAAGTCATAGTTGCTTCAAAATCGGTGTCCTTAAAAGCAACTCAACACTGTTTATTATCTCTATATTAATGACTATTAAAAGGTTATATGTTTACCTATAGGGAAAAAAGTAGGCATTCAAGTATTACAGATCCCTAAATTTCCATAGATGCCAGTTTCTCTCTCATCACTGAATGTATTTGTCCTCAAAAAGAATGAAACCGACATCAAAATTGTCTCCCTCATACCTTTGCATCTTTTCACTAATGATATGTAGCGGCTGCTGAGCCTGCAATAAATGTGTTTCTGTCCAGTCATATTCCCATCATTTTACAATCCAATCTGACTCCTTAAAAATAAATAAATAAGGAAGAAAGTCACAGGAGACTAGCACAAGTTCCTGCTTCAAGGCACTGCCTGACATTGGCCTTCACTTCGTACTTCTGCTCAAAGTACCTGATTTGACAAAGAGGGCAAAAAAATCAGGAGAGGAGTCTCTTCACCTTCTCTCCAAGACTGTCTGACAGGAGTCAATAATGATTCTTTCACACAGTTGCAGTCTAACAATTTTAGAAGAAAGTGTGAGAGGAAACTTTCTAGCTATTCCTTACAATATTTTATTAAAGAAAGGTGTAAAAATGCATTTGCCTCAGTGGGGCTATTCTCCTCCTCTGGTTCAACTCAATCCATTTTAACAGTTGGCAGTTTAAATAACAGAAGTTACAGGCTGCCATACACAGACACTTTGCATGCCAGATGAAAGTGATGGATTCAGAGATGGGAGCAAAAATGGAAAGACTTTTTTTTTTTTAACAGCAGTCTCTCTTCTATAAAAGAATTTCTTTAATAACAGCAGCTGGGAAAAATTTCTCTAAGTTTGTGTCCTTCTACTGTTTTATATAAAGCAGCCACCATACTTTTCTTCCTAGGCTACATCTACAGATAGACTGTCAAAGGGAAACAACTTTCCCCCTTATACTGCAATAATCATCTACTGTATTTTTAATGCACTCAAAACAAATTTTCTTATTACATAATAACAATGACAATTCTTGCTGTATTCCCAATGTAAAATGATATATTTTAATATGATAATAATAAAAGCAGCCTATCCATAATTACTATTTTTAGGTTAAATAAAATATCAACATTTTTTATTCATGTTTAGGTTAACATTTGCAATTCAGTTTCTTGCAATATTTAGATGGAATTGAATATGTTATGAGAAACTTAAAAAAGCAAATTTTGAGACTGGTTCTTTCTTCAGGATCTTGTCATTCTTACTGCCCATCATTACCTTCATCATACAACCTTAAAGAAAACACTCAGACCTGAACTTAGCTGGATGATCTCATTATTGCCTGTTACCTATCTCTGTGCCCAACAACTTTGACTTAAATTTGTACTAACGATTATTTAGAATCAAAGTATGTCTTATAAAATGTTGTATGGTTACAAGAATTGATATAGAAAAAAATACAACATAATTCACAGATTTTTGTCACATTCAGATTATGAACTGATTATATACAGGAAGGAGAGGGATCAAGTCTGTCTTTACATCTTGATACACATAAACTAACTTCATATACACCTGATTATGATCTAACTTTGGTAGCAATGATGATGTCTGTATCATTAAAGGCCAATGGTAAGTACACCTTCTATAGGTCCGGTCTGAGCATTTTCTTTAAAGAGAAATAGCTCAGAAAAATAAATAAATAATACATAAGTGAACACATAAATTGCCTTTCTGTTGCACTGTGAGAAATAGCTCCACTCTTGTTTTGTACCCTGGCTTTAAAGCACATTCAAGAAGAGGTGTGCTAATATTCTGCATCGAGTGATTACCTTCCCTAAGCATCTCCAGCACTACAAAACTTTTTATTGGTTCCTTTTAGTTATACGTGACAGTATATTTTAACACGTTGTACATACATGGAGTATAATTTATTCTAATTAGGATCCCATTCTTGTGGTTGTACATGATGTGGAGTTTCACTGTGGTATCTTCATATATGAACTTAGGAAAAGTTATGACCCATTCATTCTACTGTCTTTCCTGTTCTCACCCTCCTCCCTTCCCATCATTCTCCTTTGTGTAATCCACTGAAATTCTATTCTCCATCCCCTTATTGTGGATTAGCATCCACATGTCAGAGAAAACACCCAACCTTTAGTTCTTCAGGATTGGCTTATTTCACATAGCATGATTGTATGGCATTTTTAAGGCTAATTTTATGATGCAACATTACATTATGCACTTTTGTTCTTAGTGTATTCTTTACCAAGAAAGGGAAAGCTAATCACTATTTCATCATAAACCTAACACTGATTAGCCCCATAGTTTCTCTTTCCTTGAACTTGATGTTTCTCAATGCATCCATCCCTCAACATAAGCAAAGCAGACAGGAGTTTTGATAGTATATCAGTTCTCAATTCATGCATGTCAATAAAGTATTTTTGAAATATACATATATTTTTAAAAAGAACCTCATGAATTTGTATTAATAATTTGGGGATAATCAAAGGAACATTCAATTCCTTTCAGGGAATTTATGGATTATTTAATTAAAGTCCAACCCTTTATAGATAATGACACTAACTTCCAGAAAAGAGAATCAACTTGTTAACAAATATTCTACACAACAAAGAGATAAAACTGAGAAGCTTAAGTAAGGGAAATGGATGTAAGGAAATGAACCATATAACCATAATGGTTCTATCATTCATTTATTGAATAATTATATGATTAAACTTTGATAGAATATTTATAAAGAAAGAAAGCAATAACATGACAGACCATAATCATCTCATGATCCCATATAATAAGTACTCTAGAGAAGTAATTACAGAGTGAGTTTGAGACTCCTGCAATTTTATAATACTATGATATTCAGCAATCTAGTTCTTTGGTAAGCAAAAGTTACCTGGATTTTATGATCTAAAACATTTACATCATGCAATGTCCATAAAGTCCTTATACACATTTATACAAAGACCTGAGGAAAAAAATGTATTTATATGGGCTAGCATCTTGGTGACATGTCCATCTTGGAATGTATGGGTGATTATGGATACATACACACACACTTAGGTATATGTAGGAATGTATATTTGATGTTTGGCACCATGCCTTTATTAGAAGTTATTAGACATGGTTGTGATTGAATAATTAAAAGCTCTTTTAGTAAACACAAGTCAGAAAAGCTGACTGTATTGCCCTTTCTAGTAATTTCATTATGTTTCACATTTTTGAAGGAAAGAACTTAAAGCTACTGGTGTCACATTAATGTTCACTGTCATTGCTTTTGTCAGTCTTTGTCCTTACCTTAACATTATTTACATACAGCATGTGTTTTAGTATTCGAGACACTGTCTGCAGGGTTTTGCAGTGAGCTCAGTATTTTTAATTTAGGTTGATTGGTAATAAAATATAATTCAAAGCCAACTGTCAGGTGAACAAGTTAAATGAGAGCTCTGTTTCATAAAATCTCTGTTTCCAATTATTTGCTGGAATTTGAATGAGCCGTACATCATCAACAGAGGTGTTTAGACTTGACTAGAAAGCAATACCCTTTTTGCAAGCATTCTTCATGCCACTTACTATTGGGTGCCCATTTTAAATTACTATAAAATGCTGCCTTTTACTTATTTCAACTCTGTAATTCTTGAACAATTACTTCCTATTCAGCTTTCTTACTCCTGTGTGCCACAAACATACTGTGGCTACAGCAAAAGGAGATGAATCTTTATGTATATGTGGTTTATATAAATGAGTCTCATTATATTATAGCCACATTTCCTATCCTATTTCTAAAATATTTTCCTTTCCTCCCCTTTCCTTCTGTTAAAAAAGACAGGCTTCCATGTAATCTTTCTACATGATTCATACCAGCAGTTCCTCCTGCCTCTACCTTAAAATACTGGTTATCATCTGGTATGCAATTCCAATCTCCATAATATCCCACCAGTCATAGAATCTACTATTGCAGTCATTTTCATGTGATTTTAATACTGTTATGTGACAAGTCAGAAAACTTTCTACTGGTTAATAATCCTTGTTGTTCCCATCACCCCATGAGGGTTCAATCTGCAGTCCTAATAGTCTGCTATGTATGATTCTCTAAAAAATTTCTTTGTAATAGTACATGAATTTCCTGTTGTTATTGGTCAGCATGCCAATATCATGCTCCTCTCTAAATAAAAATTGAAAAGTTTCATCAGCTCATAAGTTTATTTAATTGATATCATTAAAGTAGTAGATAGTTTTGCTTCATGTTTAGATTCCACTTAAATTGCTTATATAATTTTAAATTGCTTTGTATCAAATTTTCCAAATGCCCTTATAAAGAAATTTTATAGCAACAATATACATTTTTTAATGAGGAAAAGCAGCACACTTATTTTTTTTCAAAAAGATCTTTCTTAAAAATATCCTTTCTAAAGAACTATTTTATCTGTTTTAAATTATACTATAACCCATAACACAGAGAGAAGCTTCTTTTCATTGGGAACTGACCACTTCAAAGGCATCACAGTAGAAAGGAAAGACCACTTTCCTGGGCACTGAAGAAAATTGCCTATTAAAATGACAGTTTTGTCAAGCAAGAATAGGAATAATGTTTCATACCTTGGAGGATTACTAAGTTCCCCCTATAGAGTGCCAGGTAACACTATGTAACCCACAGTAGGTATTCAGTATTTTTCTCTGTGTTAGCTGAATCTTAGCTGCCTGTGTCTAATAAACACATATCAATGCATCAGCCTTTGGTGGCAAAGAGTTCTCTCGTCACCTCTCTTTTTTCTCCCACTAAGTGAACCTCCTTGTGAAAAATGTGTCTGTAGGCCCCTCAAACACAAGTAACTGACAGGGAAAGGTCAAAAAAGAACTACTCAGTGTAGAAGGGAAGGGAGGGAAAATAAGGCAGCAATAGCAAGCTTATACTTTCTCTATTTATTTAGTGGGGGCAAATAATTCATATTGTGAAAGGATTTAAAATGTAGATTGTCAGGATTTATGAGGAAAAGATTTCCTCTTTTCTCATTACTATAATAAACAGTGATCAAAAATACTTCATCAGACTTATGGTAGATAAAGAACACAGCTACAACTTCAATTAAGTCTTTGATTTATAGATAATGTTGAAACATCACAATGAACATCATATTCAACCACAATCTATTTGCAAAGATGCGTGTATATCTATGTATTTTAGGGGTGTGATGAGGAATCATTTTTCATTCCATTCTTTTCAAATTAGTATGCACTTAAATAACTGTTCCAGAAAGAAAATGCAAATGAACATTAAACTACTTACATTCCTTAAATCCTCTTCCAATACATGTCAACATACACGCATTATTATAGATATAATCGGTGTTTATATACTCTATTGTGATCTAATTCTTTCACTTAACATTGTTTTGTGAACATATTTCCATGAATTGTCAAGCAATAGAAGCACCATCAAAGTATATCTGTTTCCCTACAGCTTCTCCAACACCTCACTTTATGTTCAGACATTACAATACACATATGTTGCTATCTTACTTTAATTTGCATTTCTTTATTTCTTTATACGTTTTTCCATATGATGATTTAAT
This sequence comes from Callospermophilus lateralis, assembly GCF_048772815.1. NCBI lineage: Eukaryota > Metazoa > Chordata > Mammalia > Rodentia > Sciuridae > Callospermophilus > Callospermophilus lateralis. The sequence goes on from NC_135325.1 coordinate 72,057,737, forward strand.
ATGTAATGGTTTAAACATGTAAATATTCTCTCTTTACCCTTTTCCCACACATCTATTTTCTTTACCTCTTTTTATATGAACAGGATCCTCAGACACATTATATCCAATATGAACATAACTATATTTCCTGGCAATTTCTCATAAACTGTTGAGGATAGGCTATAAGTCATATATTTCTCACTGTAATTACTTTATACATGGCAGGTATTCAGTTCATTTCTAAACTAAATATTCACCAAAGTCTAAAAACCCTTATAATGGCAGGAACTTTGTTTCCTTCATGTTTGCATCATTCCAACACTATATATACATATATATATATATATATATACATATTATGTGTATATACATATATTGAACAAAAATAAGAAATTTGAATAATTTTAAATTTATATAACTAGATAAACATTTCAAGAAAATTTCTATTACTATCTTCCCAAATAAAAAGTATACTCTACTGTAGCTCCTTACCCAGTCATCTCTCAGGAGAAAAGAAAGCTGTCTTATATTCAAGTCTTTACAATGTCTTTAATTATAAGGGATGTTTTCCAAATTATTTTTAATATTTAAATATTCTTTGGAAAACACACATTAGTTTGGGACACATTCAATTCATAAGAATATTAGATGCCTATGGAGGTAAACATAAAATTGTGGGGGGGGGCTTGAGATAATGAAAATTAACACAGATTTAACAACTGTTTACAGGATATTACCTCAGAGTAGCAACTATTGGATATCACAGCAAACAAACCTTTGAAAGATCACTTAAAATTGCAATGCAGTAAATAGTTAAGGATCACAAATTTACACATAAGAACAAATGAAAAAAACAACAACTTGTTATAATAAATTGATATTTATGGCTTGGGATAAAAAGTATAACAATGTTATCATACAGAAAGTGCTGTATCTTTATCTAACAACTTAAATGAACATGAATGTTCCAGAAGATGATTTGAAAATTTGCTCCATAAACACTGATGTCAGAGATAAATATGAAGAGTTTTGAATCAAATTGTTTTTACCAAATGAATAGTAGAGAAAAAATGCAAAATATGGCTATGAAAATAATATTCTATACCATAAGCCATTTTAATGGATCTGTATAACTAAATATCATAATTATTCATTTTACTGTTTCTTATACATTTCTAAAGATTTATCTATACTCCAAATGGCCAAAACCCTTTTAAAAAACTTTATTAGCAAAATGGGGCTCTCCTACCCATTATATTGCTACAACCTTTTGAGTACAGGATCACTTAGCTCACAATAGTAAGATCTGCTATTCCTTCATCATTTACTAGATGCCATGTACCATGTGAAATGACTTGCATGTATCATGTAAATAATTCTTTAAATAATCCTAATGGATAGGTATTATGAAACCATTTTACAAATGAGAAACCTCCAAGAAATTACAGAGCTTGCCCAAGATCATGCAGTTAGTAAGTAGTGAACATCTGTGGGGTTTCAAAGTCCATAACCTGAACCACCACAGCATATGGCCTCCACAAGCACTGAGACTGGTTTTCTAGATCTGAATTTGACAGGCTTGTACTTGGTGTAAAACAAAGGTGAACTCAAATATAGGACAAGAACAAGAATCTCTGTAATCCATAAATGTGCCATCAACTTCGATATTCACTCTTTTAGCAAATTTTTAATACACCTTTAAATTGAAAACATGAAGAATATCATACTTATGATCTATTTAGCCTGAAAATTCTATTTCTGATGGGAGTCACTAAGGTTGCTTTTTAGAAAGGAATGGTTCATCTTCCTTTATTCTCTGACAAAATCCTTGTGTCATTAATATGGTATTATGTAAAAATGTGGGTGTGTAACCGATGTGATTCTGCAACTTGTATTTGGGGTAAAAATGGGAGTTCATAACCCACTTGAATCAAATGTATGAAAGATGATATGTCATGAGCTTTGTAATGTTGTGAACAACCAATAAAAAAAAAATCCTTGTGTCTACTGTGCATGAATTGACTTGAATCATTTTGCTTTTTAAAACATGCTAGTTCTTACTTCTGGGGTAAGTTATTCCTTAACTCATGTATAGTACTCCCCTTTCCCGGTCATTGACATCAATGATGGTTCAGGGATACTCCTTACTATGGTTTGAATATTTCTGTCCTTTCAAAATTAATATTGAAACTTAATTCCCATTGTGATAGTATTAAGAGGTAGGACCTTTGGGGGGAAGTTATGAGGGCTCAATCCTTATGAATGGGATTACTGCCCTTACAAAAGAATCTTCAGTGTAATGCCCAGGCTTTCTGCTCCTGTCATGAGAAGATACTAGTGTTTATCCCTTCCATCATCTGAAAGTGCAGCAAGAGGTGCCATCTTGGAATCAGAACAAGTCCTCACCAAACATGTGCCTTAACCATGGACTTCCCAGCTTCCAGAACTGTGCACAATAAATTACTATTGTTTATAAATTATTCAATCCAAAATATTTTGCCATAGTAGCTGAAATGGACCAAACTACACCTTATTTCCAATATGCTTAAGTTTGATAAACAGGTTTGCATCCATCCTATTCAAGCCTTTTGTGATTTCATGGTCCCTGAACATAACCTCATTTGACCATTATGTTTTCCAAAAGAAGAGCCCTAATTGTTTTAGCCTTTGTAACAGGGAATCTTCACCAGTTCCTAGTTTATTAGAAATGACCTTCTCTAGCCTGATATAACAGCAGCCTCGTTTTCAAAAGGAGCAGTAACCAGAATTACTGGCAATATTTTCTCTATTTCCATTCTGGAGGATCCTAATTTGTACTAAGGAGGTAAACTGTCTATTGTTTGAATGCCAGTCTCTTTCATAATGCTGACCAGCAGAATGTTGAACACTGTGGCTACAGCACCTTCCTGAACTAATTTTTTCCATGAAATGATTACCAGTCACTCCTAGATTCCTTTCAAGTATGAAACTGAGAAGTCAGAGTCTGCCAGCATGTGAATGCAGGCTGGCCTCTCTTATTTTCATTTTTCCCTAAATGCATTACTGCATCTACACTGAAACTATTCTACCACTTCTCACCCCCCTCAGGAGCCTCACAAGAGCTTCCTGCAGTGGGTCCCTGGCAGCTTGGCATTTCACTTTCAGTGAACTCAGAATAGCTGAGTGTCAACTGGAAACTTACTTCATTTTCTTTAACTTTCTGAAAGGATAAACTACTTCCTCAAAGTAATTAATGTGATAATGTTTGAAACTGGAGGAGAAATTTAAGTGTAAAATTATTCTTCAATTAAAAAAGAGAGGGTGTGCTCCACACAGTGATAAGTTTTTTTTTTTCTTTTTTAAAAACATGCACCCTTCCTCCTAGGGATAATAAAAAGTAGATCAAAATAAAAGCCTGGAATTAGACATGCTACTGGCCTTGCCCATCTCTGAAGGCATAAAACTGAAGGATTAATCTGCCAAATACCTTAAAATGCATCTACTTTCATTGTCCTTAATCCTTCCAATTGGTCCTCCCCCCCCTTAGAATGCTTTGTAATTCTATATGCCTCTTACATATTTAAAGAGCTTAATGTTTATCATTACTTCATTTTTAAAATTTTTATTTCCTACTCTGGGAAGCCTTATTAATTTTTATAATACTGCCTTTTCAGATTGTAAGACAAATAAAATAGACTTCTACCCTTCTCAGATATGCCTCAGTTATGTGAGGGCTGCTTATGAATTTAAAAAATCAATTAGAATTACAATTTTCCTGTGGACATTTTAACAGAAATAATGATACAATTGTTAAGTTCTATTGCAGCTATTTTACTACATGAAGGAAATATAATTCTAAACGGGGGTTGTTTTGTTTTGCTGAATACAAAGTTAATTTGTATAATTCATCTATACTTATTGCAGGGTCTGTGAATTTGGACCCAAAGTGGTATGTTGTTAGAAAAACCAAGAATAACCTTGTCATTCCTCTTATTTACAGCCTACACAAACACAAATTGCACAACTATATAGGTGCCTTAATCTCTTCTTATTTGTTTTTTGGTACTTGGGGTTGAACCCAGGGGGTGCTTAGCCACTGAATGACATCCCTAGCCCTATTTATTTATTTATTTTGAGAAGGGTCTTGCTAAGTTGCTTAGGACCTTGCTAAATTGCTGAGGCTGGCTTTGAACTTGCAATCCTCCTGCCTCAGCCTCCTGAGTTGCTGGGATTATAGGTGTATACTACTGCACCTGGCTTCTTCCTTAGCTTTAAGTTCTACCTTGAACACAGTTTCCTCAATTAAAATCCTAAATGTCAGGCTGAGCCACCATGTTATAATTAGAAGCAGCATGATGTATTAGAAAGAGCAGTAAATTTGGACATAGGAGCCTTAAACTCAAATTCCATTTTAGCCTCATTTAATCCAGGAAACTAAATGTCACCTGGCCTTTCTGATCCTCAGTCTCCTCATCTGCAAAATGAAGAGTAACCCTATCTTAATATGTTCTCTCATTTCTTGTAGGGATCAAACACCATCTTTTAAAATTATATTAGTTTATTAACAATAGCTTACGAGGTAACTATAAAGTTTTTCTTTTTTGAAAAAAAGTTTTTCTATAATTGGTTTTACTAACGACAAGGCCTAACTAAAGACAGACCCTCTTTCAAATAGGCTAGTTTCTATTTTTTCTATTCTTGGCTCTCTATTGTATATTATGGTGTTTTGAAAAATAAATATGTTTATGACTACATGCATAGTAAAAAAATTTCCATGTCATCTTAACAATAAACATAAAGGAAATAGCCTTGTTGTTTTTATTTTACCATTTTCTTTTTAGTCAGGTTCTTCATCACAAGTCACTCTGATGATGTTTAAAACCAAGATATCAACTGACACTGTCATGATCTAGAAATGTCTGCAAGGTCCAAAGGGAAGTCTTAGCAAATGTCAGAGTACCTCTAAAGCAAGGCAGATGCTCAAGATGGATAATGATTCATGAATTTAGTACTAAGGATACAACAGGGTGCTGGGTAAAGGCTTGCTTGGTCCTCAAAGGTCAAAGCAGCCTAAGTTTAATGCCTAGGAAAATAAAAAGTCTTTTAGCATTCTGATTAATGATGCTGAACAGGTGTAAGGTAACATAAGACAGATAAAGTCAGCTAACACATTTCAAGAAGTGTCAAAATAGATATTTTTAACCATCCTCATTCCTTTTTGAAAGTAATTACTTTAAAAAGCCAACAATTGAAAACACAGCCTAGAAGCAGTCATTGTCCAATAGTCACTAGACTACTGTTGTTGAGTTGCATTTAAAAGGCACTAGAGGGGAAGATAATTTAGACTTTCATAGAAGAAAAATTATCTCTGTGCATCCATTAAGAGCGCTCCTATGGGTATGTCTATCAATGGAAATTCAATTGTTGACTTTTTTTCTTTTAAAGAAAAACAGATGAATGCATCACAACAGTACAAAAATCTGGGAAAGGAATTGATCTAAGTCAATGATATGACATCAGATGACACACATTATAAAATATGACACGTATACAATGATGAGCACTAAAGACGGAGGAAAAAACAGTCTAATAACAACAAAATACTTCCAGGAACAGAAAATTAAAGATATTCCTGATCAGATGCTTCAAATAATTATAGGGAATATTGATATATGTGGCAATATATGTGGCATTGATGCTAAGTCTAAAGAACACAGGAGGTCTGATCTATAACCCCAAATAAAATCAGTGAAAATCAGTTGTGTACATTCATAATATGAAGAACTTTGTAATGTTTAGCATAATACAATTTTTGTTGTTGTAATGGTCCATTCTAGGATACAAGGTATAATTGGACTTGGGCCTAAGGTTTTCTCAAAGAGCACCATTAAGGTCTGAAGAAGAAAGTTAAATCTAAAATGACATATTTGGAGAAGAGAATATACATTTAAATTTCATTTTTAGTCTGGTCAGTGTATTAAAGTATTCACCTTCACAGGAAGCTGGCCATTCATGATCATATGGTAGTAGCCCTCTGAGGTTACACAGGGTGGAGAGCTACTTTAGGACTCATGTTCTAATCTTTTTTTTCTTTTTAAGTCTCTTAACCTTTAACATAAGGCCCACACACAGCCTGTGGTCAATAGAAGTATGCTAAATTAAACTTATAGATACTTTTTCTTATAAACCTTTCAGTCTCAAACATAAGAGACAGAAAGGTGATTAAATAGCAAATGAGTGGAAACAGACACTAGGAATTTAGATGAAAGACTATAGGAACTCTCTTTTAATGTATCTGTGGCATGTTAGTGCTATTATTGGCATATGGGTGACCCTCAGGAAGTTCGGAGATAAGGTATCACAGAGAAGATGAAATCTAATCTAGGTCTGGAGAAGTAGGTAAGATTTGTTTGCAACCCTTCTTAACAAGAGTTTGTAATGAACTAGAGAGGAATGTTCCCTCTCTAATCCCACACAGATTTATGTTTCTTCTTAAAGTATGATATCCTTTTCTATGAAGTGATATCTATCCACAATTTTCTTGTAGGTCAAGATTATATAAATCAAGGTTACCAGCTGGACTGGAGGACAAATGCTCATGAATATCTGTCTTGCTGTAAAATAGAGCTACTTTTGATTTTAAACCTTAATGGTTTTACATTGTTTATGAATTGTTTGTGAAATCTTTTCTTTGCTCTTTTTAATTTTTTTTTTTTTTTTTTAGTGTTGATGGACCTTTATTTTTATGTGGTGCTGAGGCAAGCACTCTACCATGGAGCCACAACCCCAGCCCTTTACTTTGTTGTTGATCAGTTCAATTCAATAAATATTTACCACATCTACCATGTATGTATTCCCCAAAAGTGATTACATAAGGTAGAAATATAATACTATGGTATGGATGCTTTTAGCATTTTTAAGATTTTAGATGTCTATATTTATGGTTAACAACATGAGTTGTGGTGATTCTTGTTAGGAATTTTTTTTCCACTATTAGTCCATTGTTGTTTTTCTACATCAATTTAAGAGATGAGCTCCCTGACATGGCAAGGGGAACTGTATAAACTGTTTTTATTTACAACAACTTATCACTGCAAAATCACAATTGTCTCAATGCGGTGTAGTAATAAGTTTACTTATTTGATGCTAAGTCTAATGTAACATAGGAGGTCTGATCTATAACCCCAAATATAACCTCAATTTTGAGTTACAAGCAGCCTGTTTTCATTAACCTCATACTATATAAATGTTATACACTTGAACATATGCATTTATTCTAATTAAATATCACTCTTGTCTTTTCTCTTTCTTGGTTTGATAAAAGGTTTTCTTTGGAAAAGATTTTTCTGCATTATAAACACAGTGCTTGGAAACCACTGCTCTAATCTCTTCCTTCAAATTGTTACAAATTGCCTGGCATGCGTGCGGCCCGGGTTCGATCCTCAGCACCACATACAGACAAAGATGTTGTGTCCGCCAAATACCAAAAAATAAATATTAAAATTCTCTCTCTCTCTCCCTCTTTCTCACTCTCTCTCTAAAAAAAATGTCAATGGATCCTACCTAACTCCTTTGTGTCAGAACCCTTCTTAGCTGTTGTCCAACTCCCCAGTTTCATCTCCTACCGTGTCCCTTCCCATTTTAACCTCAAGTCACACACTTATAATCTAGGCCCTTGAAATAGTCATCATTTCTCCCATTTTTAATTTAATATTTGTTTATTTTTGGTGCTAGGGATTAAACACAGGGGTGCTCTATCACTGAGTCACATATCCAGCTTCTAATTTTTTTTGAGACAGGGTTTTGCTAAGTTGTTGAGACTGGCATTGAAATTGTGGTCTTCCTGCCTCAGCCTCTAGAGTTGCTACAATACAGGTGTGCACCCTGTTCCCAGCTCAAACCACGTTTTAAAGAGCTATTTTCAATGTCAAGGTACTGTTTACACTGTCCAGCTTCTTTCTTCCTTAAGAGAATCAGTTTTTATCCTTCAAAGTTCAACCTAAATATAGAGTCTCCCCTGGCAGGCTTCTTTCCTTCCCCACCAAAGAATTGGGTCTTCCTTACACTATGTTCACCCAGAAGCCCTGAATACACCATCATCTAACTAAACACATTTTAATGGAGTTTTTTATTTGTTTTCTCCTTGTAATCCCCAACTAGACTATGACTTTTATGAGGACAAGGATATGCTCTATAGTACCTTTGGATCCCTGCTCCGTAAGACAGGATCTGTTTCACAGGTGTTAAGTAACACATACTCATTGAACAAATTTTAAAAAGTGACTAATTTAGAATTCATTATAGTTGCCTAGGGACTAGTGTTGATGTTTCCCTTTGTTTAGCAAGGCCCTTCCCCAAAGATAATCTAAGATTAATAGTATAAATAAGACTATACAGAGAATATTTAAAATGCTTAAGAGAACAAACTTTTCATATCCCCTCAAGTATTTTATAAGCATCAATTTACATATAAACAATTGATATGCTAATTACAATTTAGCCATATTTGTTCATTAACACTGGCTCCTTAAGGACCTCTATCCGACAATGGTTTGAATGACTGATACTTGTTACCTTGGTTTGTGCTCCCATGCATACTACAGATAAATAAAAAGTCATTCCCTTAAAATAGTCAGTAATTCCAATAATTTTCACAAAATCAAAATGGCCTTTCCAGATTTGCAACATTAATTATTAACTACTGTTCTACTTCATTTTATATGACTTAAATGCATTGTTATATAAAGGATTAAAAACATACAAGAGGGTATTGATAAAGACATTCTATTATATATTATAAAGCCCCAAATCTTTTTTTAATATTTATTTTTTAGGTGTAGTCAGACACAATACCTTTATTTTATTTATTTATATTTCTGTGATGCTGAGGATCGAACCCACAGCCTTGGCATGTGCTAGAAAAGAACTCTACTACGGAGCCACAAACCTAGCCACAAGCCCCAACTCTTTGACATAAAATACAAGGTCCTCTATCATATTCCACCTGCTATTTATTCTTTTTTTTAAATTAATTTTTATTGTTGGTTGTTCAAAACATTACATAGTTCTTGATATATCATATTTCACACTTTGATTCAAGTGGGATATGAACTCCCATTTTCACCCCGTATACAGATTGCAGAATCACATCAGTTGCAAATCCATTGATTTACATATTGCCATACTAGTGTCTGTTGTATTCTGCTGCCTTTCCTATCCTCTACTATCCCCCCCTCCCCCTCCCCTCCCCTCTTCTCTCTCTACCCCCTCTACTGTAATTCATTTCTCCCCCTTATATTTTTCCCCCTTTCCCCTCACTTCCTCTTGTATGTAATTTTGTATACCCCTGAGGGTCTCCTTCCATTTACATGTAATTTCCGTTCTCTCTCCCTTTCCCTCCCACCTCTCATCCCTGTTTAATGTTAATCTTCTTCTCATGCTCTTCGTCCCTACTCTGTTCTTACTCTCCTTATATCAAAGAAGACATTTGGCATTTGTTTTTAAGGGATTGGCTAAGCTTCACTTAGCATAATCTGCTCTAATGCCATCCATTTCCCTCCAAATTCTATGATTTTGTCATTTTTTAATGCAGACTAATACTCCATTGTGTATAAATGCCACATTTTTTTTATCCATTCGTCTATTGAAGGGCATCTAGGTTGGTTCCACAGTCTTGCTATTGTGAATTGTGCTGCTATGAACATGGATGTAGCAGTGTCCCTATAGTGTGCTCCTTTTAGGTCTTTAGGGAATAGACCGAGTAGGGGAATAGCTGGGTCAAATGGTGGTTCCATTCCGAGCTTTCCAAGGAATCTCCATACTGCTTTCCAAATTGGCCGCACCAATTTGCAGTCCCACCAGCAATGTACAAGTGAACCCTTTTCCCCATATCCTCGCCAGCACTTGTTGTTGTTTGACTTCCTAATGGCTGCCGATCTTACTGGAGTGAGATGGTATCTTAGGGTGGTATTGATTTGCATTTCTCTGACTGCTAGAGATGGGAGCATTTTTTCATGTACTTGTTGATTGATTGTATGTCCTCCTCTGAGAAATGTCTGTTCAGGTCCTTGGCCCATTTGTTGATTGGGTTATTTGTTATCTTATTGTCTAATTTTTTTAGTTCTTTGTATATTCTGGATATTAGGGCTCTGTCTGAAGTGTGAGGAGTAAAGATTTGTTCCCAGGACGTAGGCTCCCTATTTACCTCTCTTATTGTTTCTTTTGCTGAGAAAAAACTTTTTAGTTTGAGTAAGTCCCATTTGTTAATTCTAGTTATTAACTCTTGTGCTATGGGTGTCCTATTGAGGAATTTGGAACCCGACCCCACAGTATGTAGATCATAGCCAACTTTTTCTTCTATCAGACGCCATGTCTCTGATTTGATATCAAGTTCCTTGATCCACTTTGAGTTAACTTTTGTGCATGGTGAGAGAAAGGGATTCAATTTCATTTTGTTGCATATGGATTTCCAGTTTTCCCAACACCATTTGTTGAAGATGCTATCCTTCCTCCATTGCCTGCTTTTAGCCCCTTTATCAAATATAAGATAGTTGTAATTTTGTGGATTGGTTTCTGTGTCCTCTATTCTGTACCATTGGTCCACCCACCTGTTTTGGTACCAGTACCATGCTGTTTTTGTTACTATTGCTCTGTAGTATAGTTTGAAGTCTGGTATAGCTATACCGCCTGATTCACACTTCCTGCTTAGCATTGTTTTTGCTATTCTGAGTCTTTTATTTTTCCATATGAATTTCATGATTGCTTTCTCTATTTCTACAAGAAATGCCCTTGGGATTTTGATTGGCATTGCATTAAACCTATAGAGAATTTTGGTAATATCGCCATTTTGATGATGTTAGTTCTACCTATCCATGAACAGGGTATATTTTTCCATCTTCTAAGATCTTCTTCTATATCTCCCTTTAGGGTTCTGTAGTTTTCATTGTATAAGTCTTTCATCTCTTTTGTTAGGTTGATTCCCAAGTATTTTTTTTTTTTTTTTTGAGGATATTGTGAATGGAGTGGTTGTCCTCATTTCCGTTTCAGAGGATTTGTCGCTGATATACAGGAATGCCTTTGATTTATGTGTGTTGATTTTATATCCTGCCACTTTGCTGAATTCATTTATTAGCTCTAATAGTGTCTTTGTAGACCCTTTTGGGTCTGCTAGGTATAGAATCACGTCATCTGCAAATAGTGATAATTTGAGTTCTTCTTTTCCTATTTTTATGCCTTTAATTTCTTTCGTCTGTCTAAATACTCTGGCCAGTGATTCGAGAACTACGTTGAACAGAAGTGGTGACAGAGGGCATCCCTGTCTTGTTCCAGATTTTAGAGGGAATGCCTTCAGTTTTTCTCCATTCAGAATGATGCTAGCCTGAGGCTTAGCATAGATTGCTTTTACAATATTGAGATATGTTCCTGTTATCCCTAGTTTTTCTAGAGTTTTGAACATAAAGGGATGCTGTACTTTGTCGAATGCTTTTTCCGCATCTATCGAGATGATCATATGGTTCTTATTTTTAAGCCTATTGATGTGGTGAATAACATTTATTGATTTCTGTATATTGAACCAAACTTGCATCCCAGGGATAAATCCTACCTGATCATGGTGCACAATTTTTTTTGATATATTTTTGTATCTGGTTTGCCAGAATTTTATTGAGGATTTTTGCATCTAGGTTCATTAGAGATTTTGGTCTGTAGTTTTCTTTCTTTGAAGTGTCTTTGTCTGGTTTAGGAATCAGGGTGATGTTGGCCTCGTAGAATGAATTTGGAAGTTCTCCCTCTTTTTCTATTTCCTGAAATAGCTTGAAAAGTATTGGTATTAGTTCCTCTTTAAAGGTTTTGTAAAACTCTGCTGTATACCCATCTGGTCCTGGGCTTTTCTTAGTTGGTAGTCTTTTGATGGTTTCTTCTATTTCCTCAATTGATATTGGTCTGTTTAGGTTGTCAATATCCTCCTGACTCAATCTGGGCAGATCATATGACTTAAGAAATTTATCGATGCCTTCACTATCTTCTATTTTATTGGAGTATAAGGATTAAAAATAATTTCTGATAATCTTCTGTATTTCTGAAGTGTCTGTTGTGATATTGCCTTTTTCATCCCGTATGCTAGTAATTTGAGGTCTCTCTCTTCTTCTCTTCGTTAGCGTGGCTAAGGGTCTGTCTATTTTATTTATTTTTTCAAAGAACCAACTTTTAGTTTTGTCAATTTTTTCAATTGTTTCTTTTGTTTCGATTTCATTAATTTCAGCTCTGATTTTAATTATTTCTTGCCTTCTACTTCTTTTGCTGTTGTTTTGCTCTTCTTTTTCTAGGATTTTGAGATGAAGTATTAGATCATTTATTTGTTGGTTTTTTCTTTTTTTAAGGAATGACCTCCAAGCAATAAATTTTCCTCTTAGAACTGCTTTCAATGTGTCCCATAGATTCCGATATGTTGTGTCTGTGTTTTCATTTATCTCTAAGAATTTTTTAATTTCCTCCTTGATGTCTTCTATAACCCATTGATCATTCAGTAGCCTATTGTTCATTCTCCAAGTGATGCATGATTTTTCCTTACTTCTTTTATCGTTGATTTTCAATTTCATTCCATTATGATCAGATAAGATGCATGGTATTATCTCTACTCCTTTATATTGTCTAAGAGTTGCCCTGTGACATAGTATATGATCTATTTTTGAGAAGGATCCATGTGCTGCTGAGAAAAAAGTGTAACTGCTTGATCTTGGGTGGTATATTCTATATATGTCAATTAAGTCTAGGTTATTAATTATGTTATTGAGTTCTATAGTTTCCTCATTCAACTTTTGTTTGGAAGATCTGTCCAGTGGTGAGAGAGGTGTGTTGAAGTCTCCCATGATTATTGTATGGTGGTCTATTAGACTCTTGAACTTGAGAAGAGTTTGTTTGATGAACATAGCTGCACCATTGTTTGGGGCATATATATTTATGATTGCTATGTCTTGTTGGTGTATGGTTCCCTTGAGCAGTATGTAGTGTCCCTCTTTATCCCTTTGGATTAACTTTGGCTTGAAATCTATTTTATTTGATATGAGTAGGGACACTCCTGCTTGTTTCCGAAGTCCATATGAGTGATATGATTTTTCCCAACCTTTCACTTTCAGTCTATGTATGTCTTTTCCTATCAAATGCGTCTCCTGAAGGCAACATATTGTTGGGTCTTGTTTTGTGATCCATTCTACTAGCCTGTGTCTCTTAATTGGTGAGTTTAAGCCATTAACATTTAGGGTTATTATTGAGATATGGGTTGTTCTTCCAGCCATATTTGTTTATTTATGTTATTAAACATGGTTTGTTTTCCTCTTTGATTATCCCCCCCCCTTTACTGTACTACCTCCCACTGTTGGTTTTCATTGATATTTTCCATTTCCTCTTCCTGAAATATTTTGCCAAGGATGTTTTGAAGAGATGGTTTTCTAGCTGCAAATTCTTTTAACTTTTGTTTATCATGGAAGGTTTTAATTTCATCTTCCAT